>NW_027280157.1:0-52383 GCF_046629955.1 Centroberyx affinis
CTGCTAAAGATGATTGCTGGATTTAAATGTGAAGACCTTTACTGAGAGGAGAAACAGAAATGCTTTTTTCAAGATGGAATCATGTTTTGAAACTTTCAGGTAGCAGGTTTTTTTTTTTTCACGATAGAGATATGGCATTTTTGAATCAAATCAATGAAATTGCATCTGTCTGTCTGTCTTGGTGTGTGTGTGTGTGTGTGTGTGTGTGTGTAGACTGATCTCTGAATGAGCTTAAGATGTTAATTTATCAGTTAATCGCTAGTCATTTTAGACAGGCCATTGGAAAAACCACTGGCAAGCCAATTTAATTTTTAATTGGGAAACACTTTACAATATGGGTCACTAACTTAAGGGTTAGTTAATGCTTAATAAGCATTAACTAACCCTTAACTAACAGTTAACTAATGTGTAATTTACTAATGGTGTTCATGTTAACTAAGCTAAGGTATTAATTTATACATTGTTTAATAGTTTATAAAGATGACTATTAAATAATGTATAAATGAATACCTTAGTTAACATGAACACCATTAGTAAAGACACATTAGTTAACTGTTAATTAAGGGTTAGTTAATCCTTATTAAGCATTAACTAACCCTTAACTTAGTGACCCTTATTGTAAAGTGTTACCTTCAATGTTAATGAATTTAGCTAAAAAGAACATAATAAAATAATAGTTTGTCTCTTCCTCTGTGTGTGTGTGTGGGTGAGAGGGCGGTGAGTCTGTGTGTGTGTGTGTGTGTGTGTGTGTGTGTGTGTGTGTGTGTGTGTTGCTGACTTGACAGCTCAAAAAAGCACCAACTTGAAAAGTTCACACGAACAAACTTACAAACCGTGCAAACCAAATATTGAAATGATTCCAGCAAGTAGCCGGGTGCCGTCGTGGCATTTAAGATTTATGAAAACAAAATTAATCTTGTTCCAGAGAATCTACTAGAACTAATCTTCTTGTGGAGAAAAGTGTAAAACGAGAAAGCAATCTTCCAAAGCGGCAGCAGTGAAAACTCCCAGCAACCGGACTGTAAAGGTTCAGACACTTCTTCTCTGATGAAGATGAAGATGCAGCTGCGTCAAAACCCTCGTCCTCACACCAAACAGATACAATCTGAACTATCTGTGAGCTCCGCAGCCCAGAGACTTTTCTTCCTCTGCTGATCTGTCAGACTCTGAGAGTGAGAGAAACCTTCATTCATCTCCTGCCACAGGCTTTTCAGACCGGTTCAGTCCAGCAGGGACCTTTGACCCGGAGACGCCGGAGCTTCAGTCGAGAATACAAAGGAGAGAAAGACATGCAGAGATAAAAAAAAAAAAAAAAATTAGAGAGACATAAACAAGTTGGAGATATAAAAAAAATTAAAAAGTAAGAGAAGGAGAGACACTGAAAACCTGCCAATTCAACACCAGAATGAGTCGAAACTGTCTGTTTTTTTATTCGATTTGATTTATTTGACCATTTTAAAACAAGTTACATATATACAATATAATGCAATGCACCTGGTTAAAAACACAAGAAAGACCAAGACTTACTATTTTATTTTATTTTATTTTATTTGTTTATTCATTTATTTTTTGTTTTGTCCCTTTTAGTCCTTGTCATTTTGTTTACTTACCGCTAGTTTGTTGTTCCCATATTGGCTTTTTTGTACATCTATGAAGTCATATAAGATCCGTGGCATGTGTATGTGAGCTAAATGTTGATGTGTCCTACATGTATGCAACTTAAGATGTAGCCTGTGTATGAGCTTTGACTTATCTCTCTCTTATCTATCATTCTGTAATTGTTATATTAATACTAGTCCATTTTACCAATGGCTATTTGGTCCTATGTATGCCCTGTAAGCTACTTGAATTTAGTTTGGTTTATTATTATTTTTGTTATTGTTATTATTAGCATTATTTTCAGTGTAGACCCATGGATTGTTTGGGGTTGGTGGAGGGTGATGTTCTATATGCTTGAGGGGGGGGAAGGGGGAAAGGGCGATGGTGATTCTACTGTCAATGTAATTGTATTATAATTCAATAAAATTGTATTGGAAAAAAAAGAAAAAAAAAGAAGACCAAGACTTATTTCCATTGTGGTCCTCTAGTCCACGGAGGCTGTGGGCGAGTAAACATAAAAACAACAACAGACCAGTGAAATACAAATACTACACGTCTTATACAATAAAAACTATTCATAAATTCTACATAAAACCAAAATTGTCAGATGCCACTAAAATTACTTTCAGCGAGGAAACTTCTCTATCAGCCATTTTTTCACCATCCTTAAGGTGGACGTAGTTTTTGAATATCATTTTATTGGTAACACTTTACAATAAGGGTCACTAAGTTAAGGGTTAACTAATGTGTCTGGTAATCATTATTTAATAGTTTATAAAGATGACTATTAAATAATGTATAAATTAATACCTTAGTTAACATGAACACCATTAGTAAATGATTACCAGACACATTAGTTAACTGTTAATTAAGGGTTAATTAATGTTTATTAAGCATTAACTAACCCTTAATCAATGTACCCTTACCCTTAAAGTGTTATCATTTTATTTATTTTTTTTTACTTTTTTGGGCATTTTCCCCTTTATTCAACAGTTGAAAGTAAAGACAGACAGGAAAGACTGGGAGAGAGAGAGAGAGAGAGAGAGAGAGAGAGAGAGAGAGAGAGAGAGAGAGAGAGAGAGAGAGAGAGAGAGAGAGAGAGAGAGAGAGAGAGAGAGAGAGAGAGAGAGAGGATATGTGACAAAAGTCCCGGGTCAGATTCAAACCCAAGACGCCGCGTTAACATGGTATGTGCCTTACACCAGAGGTTCTCAAGGTGGGGTCCGGGGACCACCTGGGGTCCTTGAGGGGGGTTCCAGGGGGTCCCAGGCAAACTGATGAATTGTTAAACTTCAGCATTATTTAATTTACAAGAAGTTAACACAATTAGAGAATGTAGAAGAATGACTGCTCTGATCATAGTTTCTCTGTTATCTCTCTACCTACAATACAGACAGTCATGGAGTTCTGGACAAAATTATATCTAACAATAAAAATATTGCCAGATTTGGGTCCGAGAGACAAAATCTCATCAAATGGGGGTCTGTGGCTCTAATGTGGACTAAATCAGGGTCCTTGATATGAGACCGCTGAGCCACCAGGACGCCCCAAAGTAGATTTAACAGTCAAAGGCAAAGTATTCCATTCAGAAACTCCTGTGTATAAAAATGTTTCTTTCGAAGTCAGACTTTTAAACCTGTGCACACCTAGCTGTGTGTGTTTCTCTGACATTTTGGAAATAGTCGTCCAGGTTCCTCAGAGTCCAGCTGCTCCCTGCATCGTTTTGTGCAATCAGAACATAAATATCTTTCTGATATCACTTCAAAATTGTTTCCAAAGCTGTTTACGAATGTTTACCGTGCCTTCATATTGTGAAGCTCTTGCAGTCGTTTGGGTCGACGTTGAACTTGGCTCCGGCACGCCGCCGCCTGAGAAATGCCTGCTGGGAAGGAAGTCATCAAGGTGGAATATTATGAGCGATCAAATCCAATTCAGCGCACGGAGAGAGAAATTGCAGCAGACAAGAATCCATACGCAGCCACACCGAGACGTGTCAGGAATCTCTGCTGCGTGTGTGTGTGTGTGTGTGTGTGTGTGGGCATGTGTGTGTGGTGTGTGTGTGTGTGTGTGTGTGTGTGTGTGTGTGTGTGTGTGTGTGTGTGTGAGCATGTGTGTATAAACCAGGGAGGCATTTTGACCTTTTTCTCTCCATGAACTCTGTCACAGCCATTAAAGAGAGAGAGACAGAGGCTGAGGTGTGTGTATTTCTGTGTGTGTGTGTGTGTGTGTGTGTGTGTGTGTGTATGTGTGTGTTTGTTTAAGCCAATTTTTTGTTGGTTTGATTTCAGAAGACAGGTGTGTGTGTGTGTGTGTGTGTGTGCACCAATGGCAGCTAGTGACTTAAAAACCTGGGGAGGATAGCAGGAAAGCCAAACTGCTGCACCATGACCTCAACCTGCCAAAGCTACAACAGATGAAAATTAGCCTGGTGGCTAAATCTGGCATATTTACATTTGGTTTAAATGTTCATTAATATGCACTGTCCCTATTTAAAAAAAATCAGCAGGAAAACAACAGCTTACAAGATTTCTTAAAACAACAAAATATATACGTACATATAAAAAGTGAACTGCTGGCGCTAGCAGCCTTTCTTAAACTGACATGTTGGGGTTCTGGTCCAGGGTGAAGTCACAGATGTAAGACGGTCCACAACTCCCAACAACATGATCCACCACTTATGGAATTTAAATATTTATCTACTTTGCAGAGCAATGCTTATGCGTTTCGCCTGTCTTCCTCAGAGCGTTGAGAACAACAGACTGTCAGTGAGCAGGTTTACATGACTGCAATATCCCAATATTAACCCGATTAAGACAATACTCTGAATAAGACACTGCCATGTAAACAGCATTTTCTGATTACCTTAACCTGAATAAGGTCATAGTCGGAGTAAGCGATAGTCGAATTAAGACATGTGGAGTATTCCGATCTTAGTCTCATTATTGAAGTGTGTTGTAGACATGTAAACACCTTCATCACACTGTGACGTCCTGTCTGGGTTTTCGCAGCATTTTGCGACACGTACAGCGATCCAACTGCTTAATGACGCATGCTCCAGCTTCCAGGGAGTGTTGCGCAACTTGTTTACAAAAGAAAAGATGACTGCCACCGGTAAAAAGAAGTCCCAACACTACATCCTCATAAGGGTAAACCACGGCAGCAACATGACAGAAAGGGCTTCAGGTAAAATAAACTGGGACGCAGGACGTAGGGACGTCATGTGGGCGCGTCTTCAGTCATTAATTGGACTATGCTCTGTAGCATGTAGTAGTAGTAGTAGTAATTTATTTCGGTCCTTTTTAACAATTTTCCAAAATGTATATACATAGAAATAAATAAATAACAATAAGGCATTAAATGAAATGGAAAACAAAAAAAATTGACTGAAAAGGTGTAGGCAAAAACAAAAAGTCTCAAACGTTTCATACACAATAATGATGATACCTCAGTTTTATATTTATTTACCACCTTATTTAAAAAAAAAAAATTAAATTTGCAAATTGAATTACACATTTTTAATTCGTTGTCACAACTATTTCCCAAGTTTACAGGAATATGAATGGAATATTCTATAAGCAACTCATGTAAACACCTTAATCGTAATATTGTCATTAGAGCTGCAACGATTAATCGATTAATCGATTAGTTGTCAACTATTAAATGAATCGCCAACTATTTTGATAATCGATTAATCGGTTTGAGTAATCTTTTAAGAAAAATAAGTCAAAATTCTCTGATTCCAGCTTCTTAAATGTGAATATTTTCTGGTTTCTTTCCTCCTCTATGACAGTAAACTGAATATCTTTGGGTTGTGGACAAAACAAGACATTTGAGGACGTCATCTTGGGCTTTGGGAAACACTGATCCACATTTTTCACCATTTTCTGACATTTTATAGACCAAACAACTAATCGATTAATCGAGAAAATAATCGACAGATTAATCGACAATGAAAATAATCGTTAGTTGCAGCCCTAATTGTCATAGTTAGAATAAGGTCAATCGTCGGATTATTGCAGTCCATGTAAACGTAGTCAGTGTCTTTACAGCTCTGCAGAGGACAGATTATCCACAGGTGTGGTGCCTACAGGTGACCAGCCGTTGGTGGTGCCAACAGCAGTTGAACGGCATTTCAATCAATCAGTTTGGCCTGCTGATCAATGACGATCCATCACAGCCCAACAAAACAAGAAACAAAAAACAAATGGGTGAAGGAGCCACATCGCCCTCAAACATCACAAATGAGTGAAAAGAGAAAAAGAGACAACATACAAGTCAATGCACCTTTGTAAATCAATCAGTGATGCATTGGCAGGATGAACAGCACATATAGTTATAATAACTCGCTGACTTACAAACTTCACCGGTGTTTCGATCCTGGTTTGGACTGACAGGAGGGAGAGTGAGCCAGCATCAAATTACATCCAGAGATGGAGGAGAAGCATCCAGCTGTTCAAAATGCTAAATGATCGATAAGAGGAATCGTTAGTGCAGAGAGAGAGAGAGTGAGAGAGAGAGAGAGAGAGAGATTTTAGCTGAATAACTTGTTGGTTGTGTTTACACATTAAGGGAAATGGGCAGCGACACTGTGGATATCTAATCTGTTCCTGCCTGATTGTTTTTGTGCTACAGTTAATGTAATTCATTTGGTCTCCTTCTGCTTTGGCAGTGAATGAAATCTGCGTATCGCACCAATAAAGCACCAACTGAGCTGAAATTGAATTGAGAGAGATGGACAGAGAGAGAGAGAGAGAGAGAGAGAGAGAGAGAGAGAGAGACAGAGAGAGAGCCTAAATGTATCATCTCAATACTGAAGACAGATGGTTAGATATGGCTTATAGAGGCGCTGAATCACATGTTAACCTTTCAGCAGCATGGACCATTACCCTTAATATAATAATATTAATAATAATAAATTAGATTTAAGAGCAGCTTTCTCAGACTCAAGGACACTTTACATAGTTCAAGAGTTCAAAAATCAGAAAAATCAAGTTCAAAATGACCCTTATCCCAGGCAGCAGTAAACAACACAGTAATGGCTCTGGTAGAGGCTTGTATTAAGACTAAACTGTTTTTCATTTTACTCTAAAGGCAGAAATGCAGTGTTCAGAAGGGCAGAAGGTTTTCAAATGCAGCGATTGTTTTCAGTGTCAAATCACACTCGATTCGATTCAGGAGCATCAACACAGGAGCAGGGCTGTTGTTATTTTGTGCGGCTGCTGCTGCTGCAGGGACCGGTGAGCTGTTTTAACGTGAAATGAGACGAGATAAAACTGTCAGGACGCCCTCCGGGAAAGACTGGGGGGGGAATTTGAGCCGACACTCCAAACACTAGAGCCTGAATGCGGCGGATTAGGATGCGATCACACCTGCAGTTTGTTTTCTTTGGTCCGAACAATAGTGGAAAATTTGACTTTGTTGCATTTTTTGTATTTGGTTTGTTCAGGTTCACACTGACCAATTACAGTCAAACCACAAATATTGCAGTCACATGGACTCACAAGTGTTCCAGTCCCTGTAACTTTAACGAAGCATGATGGACTTCGACATAATTTAACCCTAATGAGACTCGTTTTTTATATATTGGCAGAATCTGCTTTGTCAAACTCCTGTCTCCCACTTTTGTTTTGCCTATCTGCAATTATTGGTAAACAGATTATTTTCTTGGTTCCATCAGCATAGGTTTCCTGTGACCGGATTTCGGTGTTCCACTTGTTCAAACTGAAAGGTTTAATAAACATAAAGAAAAAGATTCACTTCAAAACAATTCAGCAGCATGACTAGTTTTTTATATATTGTCAGAATCTGCTTTGTCAGCGTTCCTTTATGTGCTAGAAGTGATTTTCAGACTGTTCCTCCAGACAATGGCAGTGAATGGAGAGAGAAAAAAACACAATTCTCCAGTCTCCTCTACCGGAGCAACAGGTTTTATCATGGAGGAAGAAACACAACCCAAGACACTACCAGAGTTACAGAGATTTAAGTCCTTTGTTGATAATATTTTAACACTTACAGTATAAACTGGATCTTCTATATTTTAGAGATATTGAACAGTGCACTTCAGTCTTTTTTTTATTTCATCCCCCGGTAATTTTTTTTGAATGATTATCAAATCTCTTCTGTCTCACACCCCTCCCTCTCTTTCCATTTCTCCCATCCTCCCTTCGTTCCCCTCTCTCCATCACTTTCTTTCTCTCCCTTATCTTGCACCTTTTCCTCTATCCTCAACCTTTCCTCCATCTCTTATTCCTCCCTCCTTTCCTTCTCTCTCTTGTTTGTGGGTGGGAGTGGAGTCAGTAGATGTTTTATATAAAGTGTTGCGGAGCTGTCAGGCCATGTCAGTGTTGAGTTATACTGATCAGCACTGACAGTCAGAGGCATACTTGGCATAATTGATTTCCATTTATATACTTTATTAAGCCTTTCATATGAGCTAAACTCTTCTCACAGCATCCAAACACCCTGTCAGGGCAAATACACTCTGTTCAGCTTTGTTCAGTGGCATTCATAAAATAATATACTCAAAATTATATAAATTAACTTGAAATAATGTCACCTGGTGTTCATTGCCAAATATATCAAATATGCAGATGACTACATTCTCTCAAATGGCAATATTTTAGCATCAGCTTGCAAGCTTAAGATGGCTAATTTGAATGACATTTTATAGTTTTATTTTCTAGTCAGCAGTCTCTTATGGAAGACCATTTCCGCCAGTAAAAGAAAAAAAAAGATACCTTTTTTTTTCTTTTACTGGCCTTGATTAAAAAAAAAAAGCTCAGAAAGATTTTTACATTACATTATCAAGGCTTTTTATCTCATAATTATGACTATATGGGTATATTTTTATTATCAAGGCTGAGTTTTCATCTTATTTTTTCCTTTTACTGGCGGAAATGGGCTTTGATAGTCTCTTGTCAATGTGAATGTCCAATTATTCACTGGACAGCTCATTTTGGGATGAAACTCATCACATGCAGAAAAGCGCATGGATGGAGCTTCTCTCATAACTGTTTCTGAGATTTCTCCTTCACCCGCTCATCATCCTGACCGAGGCAGATCAGGATTAAAACCATTCAGACCTTGTGAATCATGATCTTGTTAACGCCACTGAGCGACATCAAAGCTCATCTCACCACGCATTTGTCACCTGATTTATGTGCTTGTACCTCTGAGAGAGAGAGAGCTTTCACCAAGACAAATCTCTCTCTTTCTCTCAGGAAGAAGACTCCGTGTGCCAAAGTGCAAATCAAACCGCCTGAAGCTGTCGTTTGTTCCAGCCTCCATCAAGCTGCTGAACTCTAATGCTAAATCTTAGTGCAATAGAGCAATGTGCAATAAATACACAAGCACTTTAGCACTTTTGCACTTAATTCCTACAGTTTCTTTTTAAGCCGTCGTGTTGTCAATGTCAAATGTATAGTTTTTTATGTCTTTAAGATGTTTTTATGTGAAGCAACTGTCTAGCATCTTGTCAAACGCTTCTCATGTTTCGTGATGTTTTTTATGTAAAGCAACGGACCGCAGCACTGTGCCCAAGACAAATTTCCCCTCGGGGACAATGAAGTTTACTCTACTCTACTACAGATGGAGGGAGACCGGCGTCAGAACTATGATTTTGTGTTTCTCAGTCTCATTTCATGAAGATGTGTGTTAGGGGCGGGACATAATGCAGGGAGGGATCATTCGAAAAGTGAAAACCAATGGGAGATCAGTTAGGGGGAGAAAGGCAGTTTGATTTGATGTGCGGGGCGGAGAGGCTCAAAACTCATTGGTGAGTTTATTGGCTGGAATTTTTATGTTGCCTCCTGGTACACAATGATGTCACTACTTCAGATATTCCGTTTTCCAGGAAGCAAAAGTAATGAGATTTGGATAATAATTTGAAAATAATTTATTTGTAATTTTTTGGCAAAATTGTCAAATAGGTTTATGGTATGATAGAATGAGCTAAAAAGGTGAAAAGGTCATTTTCATTTCATTTCAGCGCCTCATCTTTAAACAAACACTCCTTCTGTTTTTCTTATATTGCATTGTTTTTTCCCCCCCCCCCCCCTCTGTTTATAACTCCCAGAAACCTCTAAGAAAGTATCAAAGCTAAATGTAGGAGTCCCATGAATTATTCCGGAGGCAGGACACGACTCAGCCTTCAGCAACAAAGGCTGCAGCAGTGGCAGCGCTGCACGACTCTTCCCCTTCTTCCCGCAGGGGCAGGAGTCCCATGCAGGCAGGAGAGCTTGGAGCCCGGCTTCATAAAACATGAGGAAAGCACAAAGGGAAACGCATCAGAATGAGGCAGAGGCAGATGAAGGCAGCTTTCCTTTATCTGCCCCCTTCAGGGTAAACAGTCTCTTTCAGCATTGTTAAACACTGAGAATAGAGGAACACAAATATATTTTGTCACTTTTCTTTCTCTGACAGAGGTCTGACTTTTTTTTTTTTTTTTTGGACCAACATTTTGTACTTTGGGTTGTGTATCTTCCTTATAACCCCCAAATTAGTGATTCTGTGATCTGTTGCTCCGGTAGATGAGACTGGAGAATTGTGTTTTTTTCTCTCTCTATTCACTGCCATTGTATGGAAGAACAGTCTGATAATCACTTGTAGCACATAAAGCATAATATATAAAAACTTGCCCTATAGGACTCAATCTTATTAAAACATATTTGTTGGGGATCCAACAAAAACAGGCCCATGGCTCATTTTTGGGTCCCTGAACCATAGTTATGTCATTGCTGCTGCAGAGAGATTAGCTTCACTCCTCCACTAAGGCTAATTAAAATCCTGTCTTCTGTGTGTGTGTGTGTGTGTGTGTGTGATTTATGCATTATTCATTAATTTAGTAGATTCAGATAAACCATTTAAAACGTGTGTGCTAATGTGTGTGTGTGTCCGTTTGTGTGTGTGTGTGTGTGTGTGAGAGAGAGAGAGAGAGAGAGAGAGGATATTCTGATTGCTCAACAGTGAGAATCATTTGAGTTTTGAATCATTTGAGTGTGGAGAAGTGGATGGTGTGTGTTGCGGGGGTGTAATATCTGCATTTTTTAAATTACTAATTAATTTAGCGGATGCAGATAAAGTGTGTGCCAGGTCGCCACTGTAAATAAGAATTTGTTCTTAATGACTTGCCTGGTTAAATAATAATAAATAAATAATAAATAAATAAATAATTTAGTGGCTTCAAATAAAGCACTAAAGCACTACTAATTGTGTGAGTGTGTGTGTGTGTGTGTTACCCACCTCTAAGAATAATAATAATTAATGAAATGTCACTCCCTTCACCCCATTAAACCAGTGACAAGCAACCTGTCATGATGTACAACACGTTTCTGTCTTTTGTATTGTGCTGATTTAAGAAAACAAAATAAAAGTTACATTATTAAACCGTAAGCTATGAATTTCCGCACAAGCTTAGCTCAATTTTCACTGAAACTCCCACAATCCTTCTTCATATATGGAATTATCTGATTGGTTGTTTGTCCTCTCGGTGAGCCGTTGGTTAACTGCCTGCTAGCCTCATGTAAAGAAAAGGTTCTTTAAGGAACCTCGGTCTGAAAGGTTCTTTGTGGAACCAGACATGGTTCTTCTATATGGCGTCACTCTGAAGAACATTTTCGGTTCCAGTTGGCACCTTCATTTTTCTGTGTACAGAATTTTTAATTTAAGTTAATGTAATATTAAATGATAATCGGTAATGTTTAGCAGCCTGCCATTTGATTATAAAATAATACTGGATAACAATCTTATGTATGTGTATGAGTATATATATGTATATGTACCGTATATATCGTGTATATATATATATATATATATATATATATATAGATATACTGTATGTATGTGTATATTCTTGTGTCTTGTGTTTTGTTTGTTTTTGGGTTTTTTTCTTCTTTGGGTTGGATTTACTTTATTTTGTAGCTATGGGAAAATATTTCATAATCATTTTCCTTTTGCCATTTCCTTTTGAGAATTGATCCATAGAGATCTGTGTTGGGTGAGACGGGTTTGAGACAGGATGTGGATCGCATGCGCACTTTTTAACTCATAATTTTGACTTTTCATCTCATAATTATGACTTTTGATCTCATAATTTCACTTTTTTATATCATAATTATGATTTTATCTCATAATTTCAATTTTTTATCTCATAATTTAGACTTTTTATCTCATAATTTAGACTTTTTATCTCACAATTATGACTTTTTTTTTCTCTATTTCGACTTTTTATCTCATAATTATGACTTAAACTCATAATTTCGCTTTTTTATCTCATAATTTAGACTTTTTATCTCACAGTTATGACTTTTTATCTCAATTTCGACTTTTTATCTCATAATTATGACTTTTGATCTCATAATTATGACTTTTTATCACGCAATTATTACTTTTTATCTCAATTTAGACTTTTTATCTCACAATTATGACTTTTTATCTCATAATTTAGACTTTTTATCTCACAATGACGACTTTTTATCTCATAATTTTGATTTTTTTATCTCATAATTTAGACTTTTTATCTCATAATTTAGACTTTTTATTTCATAATTATGACTTACCATGGGGATATTTTTATTATCAAGGCTAAGTTTTCATCTTATTTTTTTCTTTTACTGGCGGAAATGGGCTTCGATGTCAATGTGAATGTCCAACACTGGACAGCTCATTTTGGGATGAAACTCATCACATGCAGAAAAGCGCATCGATAGAGATCTGTGTTGGGTGTGTGTTGGGTGTTGGGTGTGTGTTGGGTGTTGGGTAGGTGTTGGGTGGGTGTGTGGGGGGATCAGTCGCCATGAGGGGGAGGGAAGATGAGGGAGGGATGGGGAGTTGAGACGAGATGGGTTTGGGGGGGAAAGTACACATACTGTGAACATATATGTTTTTGTTTCTAGAATGTTGTGTACTAACTTTTCCTTTAAATTAAAAAAAAAGTTGATCACAAAAAAAAGAGAAATTTAATATTTTAGTTGACTGTCCCTTTAAGCTTGTGTGTGGAAGTGTGTTAGCAGCCTGTTGCATCCTGACTGGAACTGAAGCGGCCTTCTCTGCTTTTTCACATGGAGCTTCAGGCATCCTTTCACTAATGTGTGTGTGTGTTTTCCTGTCTTACAGGCAGGTGGCAAGGAAATGTCAGCTCTGTGTGTGTGTGTGTGTGTATGTGTGTGTGTGTGTGTGTGTTTACGTGTCACTGAAGAAGAGAGCAGTATTTTTTTGAAAAGGGCATCTTCTAAAGGCCAGTGGTTCAGTCTCAAGTCTCTACTGTTTTCTATCAAGTCAAGCTGACAGAGAGAGAAGCTGCGTTTCCATCCCAGTATCGCATGAGAAAATCTGAATGTAAACGGCAAAATTCAATAACATTTGTGGAAATGTTTTTTGTTGTTAAAGAAATTGTGTGATTAAAAAGTGTCATGGTCACATAAATTCTGACATCGTCTTGGCACAGCTGGTTCAGATTTATTGTACAACAGTTGAAAAGTGGATTTGGACTTTCTGAAATGTCTGAAATATCTGTCCATCAGAATCAGAATCAGAATCAGAATCAGAATCAGAATAAAGTTTATTGCCAAGTAAGTTTTCACAGTACAAGGAATTTGCTTTGGCATGGAGGTGCATACAATAAACATAAAAATAATAAAATAAAATAAAATAAAAATAATAATAATACAATTAAAAATATAATAAAAAATATAATAAGAAATAAGAAATAAAAATATGTACAAATATATATGTGCAATATAACAATATAACTGTTTTTTGTTTTTTTCCAAGTGAATGAAATGTACAGATTGTACAGGTATGTGCAAAAATGTTTCCAAGAATGTGCAAAGGTATGGGGGGGGGATAAGGGACTGTGTCAGTGGGGGTCCCGGGCCTTGTTGATGAGGCCAGCTGCAGACGGGAAGAAACTGTTCTTGTGGCGTGAGGTTTTGGTCCTGATGGACCGCAGCCTCCTACCAGAGGGGAGTGTTTCAAATAGTTTGTGTCCAGGGTGAGAGGGGTCGGCCACAATCTTTCTTGCTCGCCTCAGGGTCCTGGAGGCGTACAGGTCCTGGAGGGAAGGCAGATTGCAGCCAATCACCTTCTCAGCAGAGCGAATGATACGCTGCAGTCTGCCCTTGTCCTTGGCAGTGGCAGCAGCGTACCAGATGGTGATGGAGGAGGTGAGGACTCAATGATGGAGGAGTAGAAGTGCACCATCATCGTCTTCGGCAGGTTGAACTTCCTCAGCTGCCGCAGAAAGTACATCCTCTGCTGCGCTTTTTTGGTGAGGGAGCTGATGTTCAGCTCCCACTTGAGGTCCTGGGTGATGATGGAGCCCAGGAAGCGGAAGGACTCCACAGTGTCGACTGGGGAGTCTCTCAGGGTGATGGGGGTGAGTGGGGCTGGGTTCTTCCTGTAGTCCACAACCATCTCCACTGTCTTCACAGCGTTGAGCTCTAGGTTGTTCAGTCCGCACCAGGACACCAGGCGGTCGATCTCCTGCCTGTAGGCTGACTCATCCCCACCGGAGATGAGCCCAATGAGGGTGGTGTCGTCCGCGAACTTCAGGAGCTTGACAGACTGGTGACTAGAGGTGCAGCTGTTGGTGTACAGGGAGAAGAGTAGAGGGGAAAGAACGCAGCCTTGGGGGGAACCGGTGCTGATGGTCCGGGAGTCAGAGACGTGTTTTCCCAGCTTCACGTGCTGCTTTCTGTCCGACAGAAAGTCTGTGATCCACCTGCAGGTGGAGTCAGGCACACTCAGCTGGGAGAGCTTGTCCTGTAGCAGAGCCGGGATGATCGTGTTAAAGGCAGAGCTGAAGTCCACAAACAGGATCCTGGCGTAGGTTCCTGAGGAGTCCAGGTGCTGGAGGATGAAGTGGAGGGCCATGTTTATTGCGTCGTCTACAGACCTGTTGGCTCTGTAGGCGAACTGCACGGGGTCCAGGATGGGGTCAGTGAAGTTTTTGAGGTGTGACAGCACAAGGCGTTCAAAAGACTTCATCACCACAGAGGTCAGGGCGACGGGTCTGTAGTCATTAAGTCCTGTGGTCCTTGGCTTTTTGGGGACAGGGATGATGGTGGAGGTCTTGAAGCAGGCTGGAACGTGGCATGTCTCCAGTGAGGTGTTGAAAATGTCTGTGAACACCGGAGACAGCTGATCGGCACAGTGCTTCAGGGTGGATGGAGAGACAGAGTCTGGCCCGGCTGCTTTGCGGGGGTTCTGTCTCTTGAAAAGCCTGTTAACGTCAGACGTCAGACGATCAGTCGGTGCATTAGAATATTACCAAGAGCATTTCTTTGTTTTAAGATGAAAGCGTGAAATATTGACATTAGCCGACTCTAAAGAACAACAGCTTCTTTCATAAACCTTCCTAAATTCTTTTAACTTCTGTTCTTGATTAAATTGCCCATGAAAAAAAAACAGCATGGTATTCCTGAAGCATGTGAACACCCTGAGGTGCAACAGATGATGATTGCTAACATGTTTGCATAAACATTCGTAAGTACGCTGATCATACCAAGGTTATTATATTTTTGCATTTTTCATTAGTTTTTATTTTTATTTCGTTGTGACTTTTTGTTTTCAATTTCAGTTTAGTTTTAATTCATTTTTAAAGTGGGTTTGTTAGTTTAGTTTAGTTTTTATTTTTTGAAAATGCTTAGTTTTAGTTTCGTTTTTTTTAGTCTTTTTTTGTAATATGGGGTATTTGTCAGGGGCGAGATTCAAAAATTCAAAATATTAGGCTTATGTATGAAATAAATTGACAAAGACGAAAACTTAAGACATTTTCTCTATAATTTTAGTTTATTTTAGTTAGTTTTGTAAACACACAATACAGTTTCAGTTAGTTATCGTTTTTTTGTAAAGCCTCATTTTTATTTTATTTCAGTTAACGAAAATGTTTTTACACACCTAGTTTTCGTTATTTCATTCGTTTTTGTTAACAATAATAACCTTGGATCGTACGCATGTTTTGTGAGTGAGGCCCAATAACAACTTCCTCAATACTCATCAGTTCTTAAAAGATTTCTGTTTTCCTCTGGGATGAGTTTCTCTGACATTCAGGAAGCGGATTCAGGCTGCATGCACACCAGGCATATTTGGACTCCGGCTGCCAACATCTTTAATCTCGCAGGACGACGGGTCACCAAAACTCTGTCCAATAAACAAGCTGCTTGTGAGTCATGTGACTTTTGTCCTGGTTCGCTTGTATTTGGGCAGTGTGAACCTAACCGAAGTGAAGTATTACACAATTTAAATCAGGAAGACTACCTAAATCATTCATTCATACTTTCTCTTTACCCAATCAGAGTTGGAGAACACTTTCCCTCTATTTCCAGAGAACCAATCAGAGTTAGCCGTCACTTCCCTCTCTTTTTCAAAGAGCCAATCGTCTAAGTGATGGGAGTATAAACACGTTACCTGCTATGCTATAGCGCTACTCACAGATCTATGCTGTATGCTGCTGTGCTTAGCTCGGCCCCTCCTCCATCCTCCACCACCAACCAGGCTCCAGAGGAACTCCTCAGGGGGGCGGGGCTTCCTGGTTCCTACGTCCATCCCGGATGTACTCCTAACTTCACGAATGGGAGGAGTTCCTCCATGGAGCTTACGCCAAAGTTTCCATCATGTTTCATGTCATGAATAAAGTTTTTCATTTGAGTATTCAACCTAGTCTCTCCTGACTCAAATACAAAAATGTCACAAAGTAAAATTTTCACCTGTGGTTCAGACCAAAGAGAACAAACTGTAGGTGAGATCGCAGCCTCATTCACTTCAGTCCAGCTGAAGAAAACACCGCTTATTTACATTTTAGTTTTTGCAACATTTGGCGATTTTTTGATAGTTAGATGGTAGAGGAAAAGACAGAGAGAGGAGCTGCTGACTTTTTTTGCTTTTTGTAAAGAAACACCAGCAGAACGTTGCCAGAGGGAAAGAGAGCTAAGGAGAGACAGGAAGAAAGACAGAGGCAGAAAAAGAGAGAAATACATAGGGAGGTGGGAGGAGAGAGATACTTCATGCAGATGTAATTCCTGTGATCTTTCACTGAACAGTCTAGATTTGTGTAGACCCAAGACTCTTGTGTTTTCTCTTGTTTCCATTCGTCCTGCTGGGTTTGTGTCTCCATTGATTAGCCGGCTAATCAAAGCAGGAAACGGCAGGATCTGAAAATAATGAGCGCTCGTCACGTACGGGAAAAAAAAAAATATTTCCAGTGCTGCAGTGGAGGAACGGCAGAAGACCTGGAGACACACAGTGGAGACAAGGCAGTGTCATGTGTGGGTGTTGATGCTCAAATTCTGTTTATTTCAAGAGTTACAAACAGAAAGTGGGTTCTGCAAATATATAGTCGCTTCTCACTTTAAAGCTGCTTACTTTATATAGATAGAAGATAGAAAGCCTTTATTATCATTGTACAGAATACAACAAAATTAGGAGCGCTAGTCTTGCTCAGTGCAATTAAGAGACACAGGGAAACAAAACAAAACAACCTCAGCAAACAAACATCCACAGCCAACAACACAGGTTCTAAAATAAGAAGTAAAATAAAGTATAAATATCAGTCTAAATCACAATGTGGGGCTGTAATAGAGAAGAGCGTCCCAACTGCTTGAGACTTGACTTGCTGCATGAAGAGAAGACTTGAGACTTGACTTGACTTTGGGTTCTGGTGACTTGGGACTTGACTCTGACTTGTACTCTGATGACTTGAAAAGGTTTCTAAAGTCTTGACTTGAGATCTTGTGTTTGTGTAAATGACTTAGATTGAAAGTGATGAGATTTGTTCCAGCAGACGACTGAATTTAAATTCTGTTTTCTGAATTTGTATGGAATGATTGAATTTATTGAAGTTGAAACTGATTCTAGAAATCAAACTCATGATGCTCTTACCAAGTTTTTATCCTATTAAAACCATATTGCATTGAAAAGTCCTAGATATTTAGTTTTCTTTAAGATATGAAATTGATACTGGACTCTTGATTTGTTCTGACTTGACTTGCTGTTCTACATTTAGACTTGAGACTTGACATTAATGACTTGGACTTGACTTGGTGATCTACATTTAGACTTGGGACTTGACTTGAGACTTGTGCCTGAAGACTTGAGACTGACTTGGGACTCGAGCGAAGATGACTTGGTCACACCTCTGCAACTTCCTATCAAGTGACTATTGTGTTGCTAAAAAATCTACTAGTCTACTTCTTGTCACCTGATAGTTAAGAATCCAAATAAAGTGTTACCCAGTATCACATCCTCAAGACTCAGTTGTGTCATGGTCAAGTCTGAGATCATGTTAAAGATATAAAGAGAAAAATTCTTGGATAAAAACCTCTTTGGATAAATCATCGAGTCTTGATAAGTAATTTCAAAAACCACAGAGCAAGAAGAATGAGAAGAGATTTCCCCACTGAGGAAAAGATGAATCATCTTCCTGGTCAAATGCTGATTTCTTTTTTTTTTTTATGTCTGAACGCTCGTGTCTTCCTTTTGATTTCAGATTGAACAGTTGATGAACAGAGAGGATGGAGGGATGAGAAAGCCTTTTCCATTGTGCTGTTTAATTTTTCTGTTTCTGTATTTTATTTTATTTTTGAGGTTATTAATGTTTGTAAGAAGCTTCTCCGTGTTTGTTCTGATGTTGATTTGATGGTTTTACTGTCTGTGGTAGAAAAATCAACAATCAATCAACACAACACAGGATGTTATGTTGTGTCTATGATGACTCTAAGTCAAGACATAATATGTGTGTGTGTATTCCCACAGGGGGTTTATCCTGTTGTCTGCATATTCTGTCCTTGAAAGACATACAAATCTCTGAATTAGTGTATGTAGCCTCATGCTGTGTGCATCTCTTCCTCTTGCAAAAATTCCTTTAATAAATATAAGTATACTCAAATAAGACGAACCTCTGACTGCAACACTGTCTGAACTCAAAGATGACGCTCGTAGAAATGTCTAGAGAGGAAGGGAGGAGCGAGTTGGATGGATTCTGTGACATCACTTTAATGTACGTACGTGCCTGCATGAGTGTGTGTGTGTGTGTGTGTGTGTGTGTGTGGTCGGTGTGACACAGCGGGGGCCAGGAAAAGGCCAGTTGGTAATGACTCATCACAAATCGTGTTGGTGCAAAGCGACATTAGAAACATGAAACACGATACCTGCAGCTTTTCCCTCTCTTCCTGTCTTCCATCAGTCAAACAAATAGAGAGAGACAGACAGGCAGACAGACAGACAGACAGAGAGAGAGAGAGAGAGAGAGAGAGAGAGAGAGAGAGAGAGAGAGAGAGAGAGAGAGAGAGAGAGAGAGAGAGAGAGAGAGAGACAATGAGAGGAACTGAAAGTGACTGATGGTGTTTTTCACCCTTTAAAACTCTTTATTAACAACCATAAAACATTAGATTCCCACCTCCTGCTGTGTTACACCTTTTAACCTTCTTCACTCCTAATCATCATCATCACAAAATATACACTCTTTTCATAATTTATACTCTCTATCCTACATTTAACTGAAGTTATTCCACTCGTTTTTTTAGGAAAGAAAAGCAAATGCATGTATTGTGAATATAGTAAAGATCAGAGGAAACTATGTTGTTTTATTATCACAACCTGGGATGTATCAAAGTTTAGGCAGGATACACATTTTTAAACTGTACCATTTGTTGTTGTTTGTTGTTTTGTTTGTTGTCATCTCAAACATCACCCATTCATTTTCTATAGCTGCACAGATTTGACCAGAAACAACACAGATGATTGAATAAAGCACCTTTCTGTTGTCAACATGATTTTTTTGTGTTCTGATATCTGGTGTGGAGGAAGTCATGAAGCCTTATGGCAATCACATTAAAGAAACTATATTTGCTTTACGGCATAAAAAAGGAGTTTTACGCAGACTTTTATCCTCCTTCTTGGTCTTAAAACAAACAGAGCAACATCTTCTTTGAACAGGAAAGTACCACCTTTGAATATTAGATGTTGCTCCCTGTTCTTTTCTTAATTGATAAGTCAATTCAATTTTGTCATGGTCCCAGTCTAGCCCTTGTGTTTTCCTTGTGTTTCCCTTTCCCTGTGTTCCCAGTGCTCCCCTGTCTGTCTCTCTCTCTCTCTCTGTCTTGTTGTTTGTGGGCGTGGTCTCCCCTCGTTCTCCTGGCTCCCAGCTCATCCTGCACACCTGCCTGCAATCATCTCGTCTCCAGTCTGCTCACCTGCTTCCCATCATCTCATCAGCCCACAGTATATCATCCCCGGCTGCCATCCACTCACCGCCAGATTGTTCCGCCTTGTTCTTGGTAGCTACTCTCTCAGCCCCTCGGTATCTTGTTTACCTGAGGTTAACCCTGTGTTTCCTCGTGCCTGTTTCCTAACAGTGTTTTCTCTGTGTCCAGGATTCCTCGTGCCCTCTTCTTTGTGTGTTACCTCGCATGCCCACGCCTTTCCAGCCAGCCTGTCTGCTCGTCTGCCTGCCAGTCAGCTCGGCCCCGCTGTCTCCAGTCTCTACCCGCCTCCTCGTCCCGTTCCCCAAACTAACCACCAGCCTTCTAATAAACCTTTTTTTTCCATCTCCATCCACCTTTGTCCGTGTCTGCATTTGGGTCCTAGAAACAAACCGTAACAAATTTGTTTCATTACCTGTGATTTGTTGCCAGGTTTGCTATAGTATATATATTCTAATGTATGTGTTTGTGTTTCCTTTCCTTGTATGTGCATATGAGTGTTTTGTGTGTGTGTGTGTGTGTGTGTGCATGCAGGCGAGAGATGAAAGTAAATTGGATCGATGACAGATGTCACATCGATCCGCGGTCTTCCATCCAGCATGTCGGCTCTCTGATCAGCTGTTTGGTTCTCTGAGACAAATCAATTCTGAAAACAGATGATAAAATGAAGCGAGAGGGAGATCAGAGAGACAAAGTTATTCCGTGCAGTAATACAGTGTGTGTGTGTGTGTGTGTGTAGGAGAGAGATAGAGATAATATAATAATAATATTTAAGTTTAATATGAACGTTTTTTTTTTTTTTATTGAGTCACTATCCAGCAAAGAATAGAGATGCACGTTTGGGGATGAAGAGCTTCTATTGGCTAAAAATGAAATCTAACTATGATCACTTGTAGCAACTAATAATGTAATAATATCATAACTGATACAAATAATGTAGCAACTTGTCAAAATAGCCGGCGACAAACGAAACAAACCAAACACCTGAAAGGCAGCAGTGAGAGGAGATCAAACCTTCAGCTAGCTGTAGTACCAGTACACTCAATTTCAAACTGTGTCTTACAAATTAATTTTTTGAATTCATTTATTGATTTTAAATGAGCACAACAAATTAAAAGTTTTGCAATTAAAATACCATCTCTGCCGGCACTAATCTCTCTCCATAATGCTTACAGCCATGTGATTAGACTCAGAATTAGACTCAGATTGTGAAAACAGATGTGAGGCAGCAGGATCCAGTTCAGTCTATTAATGCAGGTACTTTATTCTATTAAAGTGCCGTATTTCATTTGTACAAGTTTGTTTTATTTGCCACCATTAATCATTGTTTTCTCCGAGGTCCACTTGCAGGTGAGGAACGGCCCGATCACACAGGCCTAACGCTGCCTAACGACACACCGGTGTTTTCAACTGGACTGTGCCAAGTGTGTGGATGAGAGGGGGGAAGCTATGTGTTTTGGATTTGTGTATATTTGTTTTTTCTTTCCCTGACAGCCTGGCAGTTCTATAGATTGCTTATTGCTAGCAGGGGCGTAGCTAGGAATTATGGGCCCTATGCACAGGAGGGGACTCTGGGCCCCCCTCACACCAACATTATTCCATCTATAGCAAACATCTCTGTGTACAATTCAAACACATCTCCACACATTAATTTACTGATTAATTATGGGACACATGATCCCCGATTGAAATTATGTGTTTTGGGCACCACCCTGATAGCGCTAATAATCATATTTTCATCAGTAGTTCTCTGCTCAAAATCTGTTTAGGGAGGGCAGTTTTGATTTAGTGTGCACAAGAAAAACCTAGCCAAATTTTACTTCCATTTGTTCCAGTTTGTTTAAGATAACACGACAATGTTATCTGGAACAGTTGCTGTATCCTATTTTTTTAGAAAGTTTTATTTGTTTGCAGTTTTGTAAGTTTATTTCAACTAAACTCTGTTTCAAACCCAGAGCAGTGTGAAAGAAAAGTATAAAATATGTATAAATATACACTTAAGGGACCACAAATGGCTTTCTAGTACAGACACTTTAGGGGCCACCCTCTGGGTAGTCAGTACCCCTGTTCCCTGCACTACAGCACCCCAGATTGCTAGTATCACATTGTATAGATGTAGACACTAAATGACTGGCTTGTATGTCAAAATGGTAGATAGCCATTTCTACTCTAGCACCCCTGCTGCTAAGGGGGAATGGTACTGACCAGTTGGTATTTAAGCAGTGCCTCGATCTTCAGTGGGTGCATCCCAAGTCTTCATCCCATCTCTTTAATTGCATCCACATTTTCCCTCACTTGTGTCTTTTCCTCGTGTCTTAGTCCCTCCCACCGAGGACGCACGGAGAGAGGAAACCATGTGAGGAGAGAGGAAACGAGGAAATATGTTTTTAGAGAAATGAGACGTTCTTTCCTCTGAAGCGTCACGTGAAGCGACGTCTGTTTCTGTTTACAGCAGCACAGCTGGAGGGTGCTGTTAGTGAGATTCATGACATAACAAAACGGGGTTGTGGATGAAATAAACGTAATTTCCATGTTCTTGCATTAACGTTATATATCAAAAAGCATAAAATAACGGACACTTATGCTTGTACTGTTTCTCTGCCATCTCGTTCAAATTTGCCAGGTATAGGGGCGGAGTCATTGATGTCATGGCGTTCAGCTGAAAGTCTTCCGGGAAGGAAGGCTGCTCTCGTGTTTCCTCGCTCATAGCTCCTCAGAGATCGCTCCTCCCTCCTCCCTCCTCGCTCCTCCCTCCTCCCTCCTCCCTCCTCGCTCCTTGGAGCAGAAATAAGAGCTTTGGGACGACCTTCAAAATGGCGGACCAGAACGACTTCTGGTTCAAGCGAGGCGCGAGGAGCGAGGAAATATCAAATAAGAGACTTGAGACGTGTGACTTTAGCCTAGAGAGAGAGAGAGATACCGGTAGCCTACGTAGAAAGGATGAAAGCTGAAAGCTGCTTCTCAGGTCGTACTTTTCTCTCTGTGCCGCCATGGCGATCAGCAAATGTGACTGACGTTTGAATGCAAGTAAAAATAAATAAATAAATAAACTGCTTCACAGCATCAATGGCAACCGGCTTCTAATTGAGACCGGCCTTTATTTGTCAAAACGTGCAGCCACACCCGGCCAGTAAAAGTTTTATGGTAGGTAAATAATTCTTCATCAGTGTAATGAGGTCCTAACTGGGTGAAGACCGGTCCACCGGGCATGGGGCCAGCACCTGGGGCGGGGGGGCACAACAAGAGTCAAAGTCAATAACATTGCACACCTGCGGTCCACCTACCCTCCACAGCAGAGCATATTGATTATGTTGATAAGATTGTGTTTGCAAGCCTGCCCATGGTTTGTATGATCTAGTTTTGAGCAGCGTGCCACAGAAGCTGATTATCCTCCTCAGGCTGTAGCAGTGACACAGCAGGATGTAAGGAACAGCAGATATAATGAATCCCAGCAGGAATACTCTCTGCTGCTTCGGTTTCAATCTCTTTTTTTTTTGTAAAGCACTTTGTAACTGTGTTGTGATAAGTGCTACATAAATGAAAAGTTTTATCATTATTATTATTATTCTTACTATTACAGTTAGGGTTATTATTATTACCATACTCTGGTTATTGGTACCTGAGGTGCAAATGAAAATTCCTGTCACTCTCATCTGCATAAGATAAGATAAGATAAGATAAGATAAGATCACACTTAATTGATCCCCTTAGGGCCGTGATTCTCAACCTTTTTCATATCAAGGACCCTAATTTAGTCCACATTAGAGCCACGGACCCCCATTTGATGAGATTTTGTCTCTCAGACCTAAATCTGAGAATATTTTTATTGTCAGATATGATTTTGTCCAGAACTCCACGACTGTCTATTGACTAGACTACTGTAGGTAGAGAGATAACAGAGAAACTATGATCAAAACAGTCATTCTTCTACATCGTGTTAACTTCTTGTAAATGAAACAACGGTGAAGTTTAACAATTTATCAATTCGCTGGGGACCCCCTGGAACCCCCTCAAGGACCCCTGGTGGTCCCCAGACCCCACGTTGAGAACCTGTGCCTTAGGGATCAGGTGCCACAGCAGCAAATGGCGGAACAAATGCCAAGGAAGTCAAGTATGTGTCAAATACAAGGTCATAAAACAAAATAGGTACTATACTAAAATAAAGGTAATGTACATATTATACAACAATAGAGACAACAGAGACATGCAAATAATAAATGCAGATTCAGATAAGTCATGCTGCATAATATATGTTCATGCATGCACACACACACTCACACACACACACTCACATAAATAGTATATATTCTCTGTGTGTGTGCATTCTCTGTATTTGTCATATTTGTTTGTAATTGAGTGTGTTTGTATACACACTCAGTTACACTCAAACACGTGTGTATGGTAAATACACTCTCTATGTGGATTCTGTGTGTCTGAGTGTGTGTACCCACACACACACACACACACACACACACACACACCACTCATATTGTATGTATGCAAGTTGGTATGATTGATTGTTGCTTCTTCTTATTTACTAGAACAGCTGGGTGTGTGTGTGTGTGTGTGTGTGTGTGTGCCTGAACATACAATGTATATGTGTGTCTTTGAGTGTGTGTGTGTGTGTATGCATGTTAATGAATGGATGTATTTCAGTGTGGACCTGTGTGTGTGTGTGTGTAGGTGTATGTGTGTGTGTGTGTGTATGTGTGTCTGCAGGGAAAAAAGATGAAAGCAGCTCTAAAGATCTCTGAGTGGTTTGACAAAAATCTTGGCGGTTCATCTACACATTTCCTCCTGATCACCTGGGGATTATTAGTTCTGCTCTGATTGGTTCTCCTCTGTATTGGTTCTCCTCTGCTCTGATTGGCTGTCCTCTGATGGAAAATTGTTTTTTAAAATGAGACGCTAAAACGAGAAGAAAACCCCCCCAAAAAAACAGTGTCCCATTCAGTACGAGGCTGTCTGTCTGTGTGTGTTTACGTCTTTATGTGTGTGTGCAGAATACTTGTAACTGTGTTCTGTATTCTAAATGCATAACTAAATACTAAACTAAATACTGCAGTCGGGGGAGGGGGCAATATTCAAAGAGCCATTTTTTAGCTTTTGCTATAGTTTTTATTTTGCTCTATTTTACCACCTTAAATGGGTTTTTTTTCACTTTCAGATACTGTATAGATGCAACAGATCCAATAACACACAATAAAGAGAAACTTGCCTATAGAAAATCACACATTTTGAATTACCTAAAAAAAATATTATGTATTCTGATTACAGATACTTGTACATATTTAGAGAATTACTTGTGGGAATACTTTTAAAGTGAAAGTGAAAACCTCAAAAGCCAGTTTAAATAGTGGCAGCTGTTGCATATCTGTAGAAAATACTTTGCACTTCAGAAAATGTGTTTGTACGCAAACCTGAAATAATTTTCGTGGACTTTGTAGTTTTATACTTTTTTCTTATTGCTCAAATATGGCAAAGTAGTTTGAAAGTAATCAGAATACATTAGTGAGTTTGGGTAATTCAGTGGATTATGTTACTGATCACAATTTTGACGAGGTAACTAGCAACTGTAATGAATTCATTTAAAAAAAAAAAACATTATAATAAAATAACCTGCCAGCCTTGTGCCTTGAGCGTTTTCAAAGAGGTGCAAGACATGAAAGCAACCAAAATCAATGTTCCTCACAAACAGCACAGTGGGGAGTGGGGAGTGTGTGTCTGTGTGTGTGTGTGTGTGTGTGTGTGTGTGTGTGTGTGAACATTTGATTTGGTTTCATGTTTTCCCAGACATCAATTTGGTTTAAAATGCAGGGGAAATGAGATGAGAAGATCAGAGCAACAAGAAAACAACATGGAGGGAACAAACAGAGATGGAAGATCATTTGTCCGGGGAAAGGGAGAAGAGAGGAGAAGAGAGGGAGAGGGCAACTGACATTCCCTGTTGTCGTATTATTTTCAATTTAAACAAACAGGGCGATTCGGAGGCATTTCGCACATGCTCACACAGCAGGCGTCTCAGTCTCACTCAGACTCCATTTACACCCTGAACTACGATGCCACCCGGATGCAGATATGCTATCCGGATAATGAACAAGAAAAGAAAAGAAAAGAAAAGATTAAAAACAGAAAAGAAAAGATTAAAAACAGAAAAGAAAAGATTAAAAACATCTTAATAAATTTAAACACTATCTAAAATACAGAATTCAATACAAGGCTACACGAACAAGTGAATAATAACAATAATAATAATAATAATAATAATAATAATACATTACATTTATATAGCGCTTTTCTCAGTGCTTTACAAACACAGGATAAAACAATTTTAATAGAGATATACTATATAAAAAATAAAAATAGATGAGAAAAAGAAAGGAAATAAATGTGAGTCGTGCAACGAGAGGGAGGAAAGGGGGAGGGGGGGGGTAGAAGATTAGAGGCCAAAGCAAGAGTGAAAAGGTGGGTTTTGAGAGCAATAATAGCGAGAAAGTGATAATTGTGGTTCTTGAAGTGGACTGCTTCAAGTCAGAAAGGTCAGCTGCTCCTCGTAGTCTTTTATTTTTGACACGTTGTGGTTTCTGGACCGCAGGGCGAGCCGCTTCAAGCCGGTAACCTCGGCCAGGCCAGGAGACTGTTACTGAGACCGATGATGAGGTCAGAGGTTATCTGGTGAGAGGTTGGAAGTCGTGCCGTGGAAATACAGTGAAGGTTCAGAGCAGGTGTGTGTTGTTACTCTTGAGCCAATCTCTGAACCCATCGTCTATCGTCTGATGATGATTAGACTCTGGGGGCGACGGATAATATTTGGGGGTTTCCGGTGTAGCCAGCGGACATCCGGGCCAAGACTTCCCCTTCCGTGCTCCGGTCATTGTTTACAGTCCGATTAGCGACTTGAGACGCGAGAATGGAGTCGGAGTGGAGAGTCGACGTCTCATATGCAGATATCTGTTTATAGAGATTAGCCGAAATGTCGTCTGGACCTAAAACACCTACAGAAAGTATCGATGTTTGTGTTTTGTGTGGAGAAACGTTTCGAGTCTCGAGTAAAAACAAAGTACGACGACTTTTAATGGATTTAGAACAGCCTCGATAGCAGCGTCTATCTTGTCTATAGCGGTCGCCATTGTTGTTATTACTCCTCCTTGACAACGGCGTTAGTCCCGCCCGTGGCTCTGATTGGCTAATCGTTAGTCCCCCCCCCCCGGCACTCATTGGACCGATCATGTTTCAACCGAGAAACCGCTGTTTCATGTCACGATGCCAGACCAGAATCAGTCAACTCGGTGGAGTGGGCGGAGTCAAAGGTCTGGACCCAGGCAACAAAACAACTTCAGTGAGAACCGGCAACTTGATAACCCCAACAACGTCCCCGCTCGCCCCCCAACTCCCCCAAGCATCAAAGCCAGGTTTCTTTACAGGTACGCAGCCCTGCGATGTCTCTTATTGCTCTCCGTCTCTCCCACTTGCTAGATAAGCTCTTTCGAACAGACTCACTCATCCATCTTATAAATGAGTCTCTCTGTTCCTCTCTTTTTCAAACTGCCCATGGAACTCATTTAGAAGAATACACTTGGATTTCATCTCCGAATCGAGATCTTAAACCACATTTTTCAAGCTGTGTGTCCAGTCAGGGACTCATTTATAAAAG
This sequence comes from Centroberyx affinis, assembly GCF_046629955.1. NCBI lineage: Eukaryota > Metazoa > Chordata > Actinopteri > Beryciformes > Berycidae > Centroberyx > Centroberyx affinis. Next base: position 27,451 of record NW_027280157.1, read on the forward strand.
ATACACATTATTCGCCTTAGGATCATTTTTCAAGCTGTGCGTGCAGCAGGCACCTCATTTATTTTTTTATTTTTAAAGTGTCCATGCACCTCATTTATAAAAATGATTAGAAGTCAGTGGTCCTGCATATTTATTGCACTTGGTGAATAAAGTGATTCTGCTTCTTTTTTTTCTTTTTCTCTTTCACTCTCTCTCACTTTCTCTCTCTTCTCCCCCTCATCATGAAACTTACTGAGTAGTGAATGTCACTGTGACATGATGTATTATTTTCCCTGGTCATCCACCTTGCTGTTTTCACACGGTCAGACAGCAGGTTGCTGTTTTTGATGGGTGTTGTTGATCTCATGGCAGCAGTTTGGAGGAAAAAGCCAGAATCCTGTCCTGAGTGACAGCTGCCTGACAGCTAAGTGGCAACTAATTTGACCTGCTGTGGAGTGTGACACTCACAGAATGAATGTCCTTGACCCGACTATCTGTAAGGGTAACGGTGGTGTACTTGAAACCATCATTTATCGCAAACCCTTAAAGCTGCACTAAGCGATTTTCCGACCACTAGATGGCGACAGAAACCACAACACATTAAAATAAACACATGTAAATAAACCACAGCAAAGCTGCTGGACTACGGAGGCCCCAAGGGACAAACCTTGGGAAGGACCGTGTATAAAGGCTAACAGCTAAGCTAAATGTACCTACGGAGAAGAATATGTGGAACACATATGCTTTGCACATGGGAAATCTGTGGTTTTGGAACATTTCATGTGCTCCACGTTATAACATGATAACATGAGTACATGTGATAAAACGTGTACACATGTGCACACGTGGAAAACATGTTCTCACATGAGAAATTTATGTGTTTTTACCCAGTACACACCTGGGGAGAACAAAAAGTATTATTTTGAAATATTGGCATGTTCTCCAAACCCTTAAAGATTTGTGTTTTTTTTCCCGCCTATTTACAATTATTGGTAAACATTATTTTCTTCGTTCCATCATCATAAGTTTCCTCCGACCGGATTTCGGTGTTCCACTTGTTCAGACTGAAAGGTTTAATAAACATAAAGAAAGAGATTCACTTCAAAACAATTCACCAACATGACTAGTTTTATATATATTGTCAGAATCTGCTTTGTCGGCATTCCTTTATGTGCTAGAAGTGATTTTCAGACTGTTCCTCCAGACAATGGCAGTGAATGGAGAGAGAAAAAAAAACACAATTCTCCAGTCTGCTCTACCGGAGCAACAGATCACAGAATCACTGATTTGGGGGTTTTATCATGGAGGAAGATACAGGAATTTCAACATCACTTTAAGTACAGGCTGAATGACTGTAGTTTTCAGATGTTAAATCATCAGCACGACAGACCCTCTAAACTTTCTCATCCTACATGGTTGATGAATACTTTCCATTTTATTAGTTCTTCGTGCGTCAATGCCAGCGTCAGTGCCTGTTGAATAGTTTATTTCTGGTTATTTTCTGTAGCTTTCTTTTTCCTTTCTTCTGTCTCAAAGCTCTCTCTCCCTCGCCTGTCTTTCTTCTCTCTCCTCTCCCTTTCCTTATGAAACTTACAGCAGTAAACACCAATGTGGTATTGGACTTTTTTCTTATTTTTCCATTAATTTCCCCTGCCTCTCTCTCTCTCTCTCTCTCTCTCTCTCTGCCCCCCCCATCTCTGGATATGGCACCTGTGTGGACATTATGGACTGTTCTCTCTGTGGATATTTTACATTTATGGACCGAGCCATGTAGGCTTGTATGTTAGAATTGATAATCTGCCCAGAGACTGTTGTTTGGGGACTATTATGGATTTTCCCCCTCTCTCTGTCCTTCTTTCTATCTCTCCCTCACTTTAATAATTAGCACCTGTGGGAGCAGAGCTACTGGCTGGGAGCAATGGGACCCAAGCCTTTCTAATGGCTGGGGTGGGGGTATGTACACATAGACTGTCCACAGTGACACAAAATCTCGTATGCACCTTTGTGTGCAAATCATACAGAAAATCCACCAGAAAGAAGGTTTACACAACGGCAAAACTTTGTTATTTACAACTCACACAAGTTGGGGACATCAACCATCTGCCAGCAGCTTTTTATACATTTGAAATAATTGAATAAAATAAATGATATTCTCAGATATATTACTGTCAGCTCCTACTGCGGACTGCATGACATCACTGCTGACAGGTGATACAATGACAGATGCATCATGGGAGCCGTAAACCAGACTAGTCTTGGATGTCTAATCTCACTGTTTGTGGAAGCAGTGGATGGAGCTGCGTTCAGCATCAGTAAGAGGAAAAAATAAGTTTTTCTGTGACAGCGGTGTCCAAATTTTAACACTCCATGTTGTTAACAATTCAGCTATTTTCAAAAATATGAAATGCAAATGATATGCGCATGTCAGAACTTTAGATACAGATGACTCCCCATTCAAAGAGAAAGGAGTCCTGTCTTGTTAGTCGTTGCCAAGATGGAGTAGAGTGAACACACTTTCCTTTGGTGGAAGAATACAACGCTCACAGAACTCCCATAACACCACTGTTATTAATTCATACTTATTTTATATTTCTTATACTTGTTTTATATTTCTTATACTTGTTTTATGCTTTTTATATCTTAGGATTGTTCTTTATTATTTTCAAATTTATTTTATACCTGCACTTGTTTTATGCATTTTATATCTAGGATTGTTGTTTATTATTTTTAATTTATTTTATTATCTTATTCTTTGATATACTTGTTTTATATTTCTTATACTTGTTTTATGCTTTTTTATATCTAGGATTGTTCTTTATTATTTTCGAATTTATTTTATACTTGTACTTGTTTTATGCATTTTATATCTAGGATTGTTGTTTATTATTTTTAATTTATTTTATTATCTTATTCTTTGATACAGTTGTTTTATATTTCTTATACTTGTTTTATGTTTTTTATATCTTAGGATTATTCTTTATTATTTTCGAATTTATTTTATACTTGTACTTGTTTTATGCATTTTATATCTAGGATTGTTGTTTATTATTTTTAATTTATTTTATTATCTTTTTCTTTGATATAGTTGTTTTATATTTCTTATACTTGTTTTATGCTTTTTATATCTTAGGATTGTTCTTTATTATTTTCTAATTTATTTTATACTTGTACTTGTTTCATGCTTTTTATATCTTAGGATTGTTTTTATCATTTGTTGATTTTTATTGTTTCTCTTGTAAAGCACTTTGAGTTGCATTTTATGATATGAAAGGTGCTATATAAATAAAGTTTATTATTATTATTATTATTATTACCTGACAGCTGGCAGCGTTACCCTCCGCTCAGCTGCTGTCTGCAGAGGATTGGACCTGGGAGAGGAGACATGCATGGAGGCTCGGACCGGACAGACACGGTGTGAAGGACCACCGGTGGTAGAGACACCCACAGGTTTAGACGTGTGGGTTTGTGCACCTTGTCTCTTATTGTGACCGCAGTCTGTGAGGGACAGAGCCTGCGGGTGAACTCCCTCCCCCTGCCTCGGCTGGATAGCACCAGCCTCAACCACGCTTTTGTGTGAAAATGAATTCTGTTTGACAAAAGACGGTCTTGTGAACCATACTACTGCGTTGCATTGTGCCGTGTTACTGGGAACTTGTGTAATTGGGAATTGTGTTGGCCTAGGTGGGCCTGTCTTAAAGGTCCCATATTCTCCACTTCCACAGAGTTTTATTTTGTGTCTTGAGGTCCATTCAAAGCTGTGTGTGTGGTGTCATGTACCGAAAACACTCTCAATCCATTTTGACACGTTCATTTTCCAGCATCTCTCTGAGCCTTACCAAGAACAGGACTCCCCTCTCCTCTGTGATGATAAAGGAGTTGGATGGTCTATCTAAACATGGTGAAAGTATCAAAACTAAATCCTCACAATCCATATTAGTGCAGCGAGCCTCTAAACGAGCCGTTTGGACTTCCGTAACTTTGTGGCGTCACAAAGGTTCGCTCATTATCATTTTTGTAAGAAATAATAGACTAACAAAGTGTTTTTTTCTGAGCGGTTGTCATCGTTTATTACCGGAGAGTTTTCCCTACCTGTAGCCGCCGGGCCGCGGAGTCTCACGTTTCACTCTGGAAACGGTTAACCGATTGGAACAGAGGGTCGTTAATATTAATGAGCCTTAAAGACACGGCGACAGAAACAGCCTGTTTTACATGATATGGGACCTTTAAAAACACTACAGTTGTTATTGTGTAATCATGAGTCAGCTATGCTCTACTGCAACAGTGATTAAACCAAGATATACATAGCCTCAAATACAGCTTTCAGTAATAATAATAATACACTTCCTTGAGAGCTCTCTTCAGAACAAGGTTACCGAGTGCTTCACAATAAGAATTACATGAGCATGAACTCTCTGCTAACTTCCAAAGCAGAAAGTAGCTTCCTGTGAAACTTTGACAAGTAGGGCAGCCATGGGAGGTTGATGGATTACAGGCAGTAGGCTCCACAGTGGAAAAACCTAGGGGAGGAGAAGGAGGAGGGGGGTAGTTCAAGTTTCAATTTGCTCTGATGGGCACTTGGTTTCACAACACATTACATAAGACTGACAGGAACAACAAAACAAAAAAAAAACAGTCAATAGTGCAACGTGTCGATGCAGAGTCGCAGAGAGACAAATCGTCATCATCAATAAATCATGACTGACAAAAGTGATGGTCTTCCTCTCTTCTCCCCCTGCCAACATAAAGGAGTCATTTTATCAAAGGTAGAGAGGCAGACGTTAGATGAGGCAAACACTGAGAGGTCAGAGGCGGTGAGGATTCATTTTCTCTTTCGGCTCGTTCCACCTCCTTTTCTCTTGCACTCTCTTCCTTTCTGTCCCCATCCTCATTTTTCCTGTTTTCTGTCGTTTTCCATCTCTCTCTGTTGGTTCTTATTGGTTTCTTTCGGTGACTTTCTGTCTATTCATTCATGTTCAAATTTTATTTTGTGTCCTTTCCTGTGCAGAGTCTTGTCCTGTGTAATTCGATGTCTTGTCCGGTGTAATGAGGTTCTCGCCCCGCACTCGAGTGGAGTCAGGTCGTCCTTTTCTCTGAGTCAGGAATACATCACAACTCGATGAGTAGAAGGCAACACGCGCACCGCTTGCTTTGTCTCTTTTTGTGGTGCAGGGAATCAATTACCCCGAAGATCCGATTCAAAAGAAAAAAAGTCAATTCCCGCACACACTCATCACCTCTGCATTGATTTATTAAAAAGAGTTGATGTTTCGGCCACAAGGACTTTTCTCAAGACATATCAGTCATAAAGTGACATAGTGCTTAAATACAGCCCATGATTGCATAATAGTCCACAGCTGTGTTGAAGTGTCCATGATCCCACACAACAGCTCACTCATTCAAGATTCAAAACATACAATATCTATAATCGTACACACTCAAAATCCTTTCGATATTACTAACAAGCAAAACATTTTTTTCAGGTTAGTGGTACAGTGTATATATAAGACATAGCCCAAGTCTACAGTATACAAATGGTGGAGACTGTCCTCCCCCAAAAAACGACCCCATAGGTCGTTTGGGAATTTGAAATGGAATGAAGCCCACTGATGGCAGACAACCCAAAACAGGAGTCGAACGCGTCCATAGCAGCGTGCATAGCAACCACCATAGCAACCGATATAGCGATGAATCAATCTTCGTGATAACTAACAAACTAAACATCATAGACATTCACTGAACGAAGATTATGAAAATAAAATGCACATTTCTCGCTAGAAATGCACTTAAAACGCATTTCAAACTTTAAACTTCAAAAACAAACTTTAAACACATTTTAATGCCGAAACTATCTTAAAATATTGCATTTTCCATTGAGATTATAAAAGGAATCTCAGCCTTTTTTTTTTTTTCGCCGCAGAGAGCACCTTGACAGTCACGTGACGAGGACGCAGACCAACTTAGCCATCTCCAGTAGGGGCTAATTTAGGAAACGCTGCTGTGGGTCGTATTAGAGGGTAGGAACAAACGACCTGTGTGGTCATACGGGTTGGAGGACTTGTTGGGACAGTGAGGAGAAACAGGTGAAATATGGCGATCATGATGATGCTAATCTAATTCTGTCTATACTACTTTAATAGTTTTGTGTTGTGTTTTGTGACCTATGTGAGCAACCCACCAGTACAAAATCTGTTCTGTAATGGATGGGATTTAAAATGTAGTGAAGTAGAATACTAATGGGCTTAAGTGAAACTACTGGAAAAAAAAAAAACAATACAAAAAGTACAAGTACACGGACAAGCTAGTCAATTACAGTAACGTGAGTAAAGGTAATGAGTTGCTTCCACCCTGGACCATCAATGAAATCAAAAACAGGCAGATAACCATCTATCCATCTCTCCTCTTTCAGTGTCTCTTCTTATTGTTCAGTTTCTTTCATGCACTGATTTCTCTCTACCCATCTCTCTTTCCTCTCTACATTTCTCTTTTCTCACTCTCTCTCACCAGCTCCCACTCTTCACTGTTTCTTTCTCATTCCCTCCTTTTCTCCGCTCCCTCTCTTTCTTTCTCACTCTCTCTGCTTTCGTTTCCTGTTTGTTTACTTTGCCTCTCTCTCTCCCTCCCTCTCTTTCTTTGTCTCTTTCCTTCCTCTCATCATCTCCATCTTCCTTTCTCCTGCTCTCTCTCTCTTTGTATTTCTGACAAAAATGTTCCTCCTCTCATTTTCTCGTTGTCACTCTCTAAATTTCTCCCCCTCTCTCTCTCTCTCTCTCTCTCTCTCTCTCTCTCTCTCTCTCTCTCTTTCTCTCTCCCCCTCTCTCTCTCTTTCTCTCTCCCTCTCTCTCTCTCTCTCTCTCTCTCTCTCTCTCTCTCTTTCTCTCTCCCTCCCTCAGGCGGAGAGCAGAGGTGCTGTCAGCTGTTATCTTCAGATGCTCGGCTGGCTTCTCATGTTAGATCACAAATTTTCTCTCTGTTTGACTTTCACCCTTTCCTCCACCCTTCCGTCCTCTCTCTCTCTCTCTCTCTCTCTCTCTCTCTCTCTCTCCCCCCCCCTCTCTTTCAATTCAGTTAACCTTTATTGGCTTGACATACATGTTCACATACTGCAAAAGCATAAACAACAAATGTAAGACAAGATGATATAAGAAAAATAGCATAAATAATACAATAAATCTGTCTTTTTTACATTTACAATATTGGTGAATAATGACTTACTGTACATATAATTATTAATTATTGCAATACATACACAAGTGTCAGTCTTAAATAAAATACAAAACATTTGTGTGTGTACATGTGAGTCTACACATGCATACAGTATGTACATACACACATCCATATACACACACACACACACACATTTATAAGATACAAAATAATATTCATTGATGATAAGGATTGCAATATAATATCTGTTTTGATTTAACTTGTTTCTCTAGTCATTATTAGTTATCCCTTTGTTATCCCATGCATTTATCTTCAGTAGACTCGACTACTGTAACGGTGCCTTTACAGGTCTCCCTAAAAAATCGGTCAGACCAAAGACCAGGAAAGTGGATCACATCACTCCAGTTCTGAGGTCTTTACACTGGCTTCCTGTCTGTCAAAGAATTGATTTCAAAATACTACTGTGGGTTTATAAAGCACTGAATGGTTTAGGGCCAAAATACATTTCTGATCTTCTGCTACGTTATGAACCGTCCAGACCTCTCAGGTGGTCTGGGACCTCTCAGGTGGTCTGGGGTCAGGTCTGCTTTCTGTCCCCAGAGTCAAAACTAAACATGGAGAAGCAGCGTTCAGTTTTTATGCTCCACATATCTGGAACAAACTCCCAGAAAACTGCAGGTCTGCTGCAACTCTCAGTTCTTTAAAATCAAGGCTGAAGACTTTTCTGTTTTCCGCTGCCTCTGATTAAATCACATAACTATTCATCTCTCACACTGCACTGTAACCTTTATTCTTGTATTTTACACCTGTCTTATTCTATTTTAGCCTATTTTTTTGTTTTTATTCTCTTAGCTCTTTAATGAACTTTATTTTTCTTGGTCTTTTATATTAATTTTATCCTTTTCATTTTGTCTCGATGCTTTTAATGTTTTATGTAAAGCACTTTGAATTGCCTTGTTGCTGAAATGTGCTATATAAATAAACTGGCCTTGCCTTGCCTTTATCTTTTGTCTCTCTCTCCCTCTACTTCTCTGTCTCTCTCTCTCTGATTTTCGGCTTCACTCTATCTCTAATTTTTCTCCCTCTCTCTCTCTCTCTCTCTCTCTCCCTCTCTCTCCTTCCTCTCATCATCTCCATCTTCCTTTCTCCCGCTCTCTCTCTTTGTATTTCTGACAAAAATGTTCCTCCTCTCATTTTCTCTTTGTCACTCTCTAAATTTCTCTTTCTCTCTTTCTATCTCTCTCCCTCTCTCTCTCTCTCTCTCTGTCTGTCTCCCTCTCTCTCTTTCCCCCTTTCCTTCCTCTCATCATCTCATCTTCTTTTATCCCGCTCTCTCTCTCTTTGTATTTCTGACAAAAATGTTCCTCCTCTCATTTTCTGTCACTCTCTCTAAATTTCTCTTTCTCTCTTTCTATCTCTCCTTCTCTCCCTCTCTCTCTCTGTCTCTCTCTGTCTGTCTTCCTCTCTCTCTTTCCTTCCTCTCATCATCTCCATCTTCCTTTCTCCCGCTCTCTCTCTTTGTATTTCTGACAAAAATGTTCCTCCTCTCATTTTCTCTTTGTCACTCTCTCTAAATTTCTCTTTCTCTCTTTCTATCTCTTTCCCTCACTCTCTCTTTCTCTCTCTTCCTGTCTCTCTCCATCTCCCATCCAGTTCAGTTCCTTTATTATCGCTTTATTCTTCACTTCATAACTCTGCCAAAGTCGTAAAAACTGAAAATAAATCATCTGGTTTCTGTCTGTTTTCACAGAGAATCTCAAAGCAGGAGATCTGATCTATTCTCACATCTGCTCCTTGGTGATTTTCCTTATTCTATATCAAAAAGAAAACTGTTCACAGACCTTCCCTACTTCTTTATTACTTTTATACCACATCGCTATGAATTTTACAAGTAGACAGATGAGATGAAGCTCTCACCCTGTTGACCTCCATCTCTGGAAATTCACTATTTCTCTGAATGCCTTTTGTACAGTGAATCTGACAGTTCAATGATACTTGCTTTGGACTAAAAAAGGTTCTGTCTGGTTCATTTCCTTACATTACCAGTCATGTGTTGGTCGGTGTGTGACTTTCATATTGTCAGGCTGAGGGAAGACTGGCTGCCAACAGCAAGGTTGGGTTACATTGCTTTGGTTTGTGTGTGTGTGTGTGTGTGTGTGAATTGAATTGAAATTTATTGACAATATAAAAAAATATATGGCATATATACATAAATAATATATGCACAGCCTCACCAGGAGGCATCATATCTTTGTACAGTATTTGTCAAAAGGATAAAACACAATAAAGCCCAAGAGCTTTTTTCCATTGTGGTCCTTTGTGTGTGTGTGTGTGTGTGTGTGTGTGTGTGCACCATGGAAACCGCCATATCACTCGACCAGCTCAGCGGCCTGGAGGTCGGGTCACACCAGACAGATTGAAAGGTGAGTCCATTATCAATTTTCATATTGGTTTTTGGTTTCAGAAGGATCGATCTGGTGACCTTTCCATTGCAGGGCGGCTTTTCTGACCGTTACACCGGCTGTCGCGCTCACATGCCTGCAATTGGTTGCCATGTCAACTGTTAGCCAGGGAACCAATCAGCAAGCTGTCTTGCTTCCTCCTATTTTTCATTCATATCTCTGCTGTACCAGAATTGTGACCAAGTCCCAAGTCAGTCTCAAGTCTTGAGGCACAAGTCTCAAGTCAAGTCCCAAGTCTAAATGTAGATTACCAAGTCAAGTCCAAGTCATTAATGTCAAGTCTCAAGTCTAAATGTAGAACAGCAAGTCAAGTCAGAACAAATCAAGAGTCCAGTATCAATTTAATATCTTAAAGAAAACTAAATATCTAGGACTTTTCAATGCAATATGGTTTTAATAGGATAAAAACTTGGTAAGAGCATCATGAGTTTGATTTCTAGAATCAGTTTCAACTTCAATAAATTCAATCATTCCATACAAATTCAGAAAACAGACTTTAAATTCAGTCGTCTGCTGGAACAAATCTCATCACTTTCAATCTAAGTCATTTACACAAACACAAGATCTCAAGTCAAGACTTTAGAAACCTTTTCAAGTCATCAGAGTACAAGTCAGAGTCAAGTCCCAAGCCACCAGAACCCAAGTCAAGTCCAGTCTCAAGTCTTCTCATCACGAATCAAGTCTCAAGCAATTAAAACTGTGACTCGAGTCCAAGTCATGTGACCCGTGTCCCCACCTGTTGCACTGACATCATACCCATAATCACAGTGAAGCCAGCTGGCATCTTGGTCATGATGGCTGTGATGAATTTGCTCCTAGAGCCGGTTCAGCTCACACAAGTCTTCCTCCCAGTCAGTCTGGTTCAGCTCGTTCTGACTGGATGAACCTGTTTCTGGTGCAGCTGATAAAGATTATTTTCACGGTTTGAGGCTTTAATTCAAGACTTTGTTTTTCCCAAATGAGAAATTTGGGGCATAACGAGGCATGAAACTCAGACCTGCGTGTCCAAATTTAACATTTTGGCCCAGGGCTTGTGAACTAAAATAAAATTACCAGCTGAGAATATTTTTTTCCAGAGTCAAATAAAACATTCAGTGCCGAGACAAGAACAGATTTGAAGTTTGAGCTGTGACTCATACCAGACTCTTCCTGTGCCACTTCCTGAAGTTTTTTGACTCGCCGTGTTTTCCAAAAAATATTCCATAAAGTGTTCGGCTAATAATCCAAACATGAAATGAGGCCGGTGCACAGATAAAAAAAAAGGCCTGGTTTAGTCGCGAAATGTTGAAAAATAATATAAAAATATAAATCTTACACAGTAAATATTTGATCATATAAAAATGGGCAAATACAGTAAATTAGAGACTATTCCAAACTATCATTTTAAACGGTGACAATGGTACTGATTAATACCAAAGTTACAGATCAATTAAACAATTTTAAATACTTAGAGTGGAAAAAGCACAATTTTGATCATTACCTTCAATATGCAAAATAAACACAGTGTACAGCATGGCGCTTAACTGTGATATCAGATGATTTGTACACACACACACACACACACACACACACACACACACACACACACACACACACACACACACACAGGCTATGTTCAGACTGCCAGCCCATATCTGACTTTGGGCATATTGGAGTCAAATTGTTGCAAATCAGATTTAAGTCACATCTGTATGTGGTTTGAAATGTGATGCAGATCAGATTTCTTCAGCCCGCCTCAGTCTGATGCTCTGGACGCTTTTCAAACAGCGTCAGAGAAACACAGATTTTTAACGTGAAACTGCTTTATTCAGTGTTTTTACGGGTTTTAATCACCGGGTCTGTTTGTTTTGGAGAGGAAGGAGACCTCTGCGGATAATTCGGCTCCCGGTAAAAAACCTCCTGAGCGATGAACACTGAAGGAATCCTAACCTAAAAATAAAACGGCAATGGTGGTTGTTTAACAATGAAGACTACAACTCCCATGATCCCACGCTACTTCATCAAAAGTCAGTATTGGGGTTCAAGTCAATGTGCCTCAGGAGACAGATCACGAGGAGGGAGGAGTCCAAGTTAAAAAAAAAACAGTGTTCAAAGCAGCAAGTATCAGATCAACCAAGCCCTAAACGATCTGGCTATGGATGATGATGATGATGATGAGGAGGAGGAAGTAGATGAGGAAGATGACTAAAGGCTGAAGAAAACTGAAAAGAAAGACAGATGCTTTTTTGAAAAATGCTTTATTTTTCATTTTATTGTATTTTTATGTTTATACAGTAGGCCATCTTGCTGTGAAATGTAAATGCAAGTTAGCAAAATGTAAATGCAATGCAGTTTGTTACCATCTTTACTTTAAATAATAAAAATAATAATAAAAATGTGTGATGGACAACTTTAGCGCTTTAGCGAAAAACGTGCCGTCAGTTACCGTGCGTACACTTGACTTACTTTGACTTAAGCCCTTTGCTCCTCTAGGGCAGTGGTTCTCAAAGTGGGGTCCAGGGACCCCCAGGGGCTCCTTGAGGGGGTTCCAGGGGGTCCCCAGCAAAAAGGGGAATAATTTATTTTCACTATAATTCCATCCATAAGTAACACAATGACAGAATGTATGACTATTTTAGTCATGGGTTTCACACACTTCTGTAATAAAACATCTAAAAGCAAAAATCTTATCAAATGGGGGTCCGTGGTCTAATTTGTGTCAGTTTAGGGGTCATCTTCCTTCTCTTCTGTGGTTCCCCGGTGGTGGAACGAGTTGCCAAACTCCATTCGATCCGCAGAATCCCTCTCTATCCTTAAGAAAAGGCTAAAGACCCAGCTCTTTAGCGAATACCTCCTTTCATAAAAAAAAAAATAAAAAAAAACAAAACATTTGATGCACTCTATGCATTACCTCATAGCACTGCCTTGTAGCACTCCCTCATAGCACCTTTGTCCTGTTGGACCAGAACTTAGCTCTATAGCACTTACTCTCGTTGTTCTCTCCTATCTAGAAACTTGCTTGTGTTGTATGCAAATCTCATGTGTAAGTCGCTTTGGATAAAAGCATCTGCCAAATGTGAAATTGTAATTGTAATTGTAAAAAGTTTGAGAACCACTGCTCTAGGGAGAATAGGCCATTGACAAATGTCCTCCACTTCAGTCGGTTGTTGGCGGTTCTTTCGGGATCGCCCCAGTCGAGCCTCCTCCCAGACATTTCTGCCTCTTCTCCAGCTGTTCCTGGGGCGACCTCTGTTCCTTGTTCCTTGGGGGTTCCTTTCCAGGGCTTGTCGGGTGATGTTTGCAGCAGGTTTGTCCCATCCAACTCCACTTTCTCCTTCAAATTTGTAAGTCAATGGGATCCTGGCTTGTTCTTTTCCACTGGTCCACATTGCTCACTCTGTCTCTCCACCAGATGTTTATTATTCTCCTGAGGCAGGTGTTGATGGATGTTTGCAGCCTGTTTGCTGTGTGTTTTGTTGTTGTCCATGTCTCTGCTCCATACAGCATCACCTGCTTCACGTTGGAGTTAAAGATGCGTATTTCGGTGTTGATTGAGATGTGTTTCGAGCTCCAGATCTTCCTGAGCCGTACGCACACACACCTACATCATTACCACGGCAACCGATGCAGATAGCTTAACGCTGCCTGAACACACAAAATCCAACCTGATCACGTAATTAACAGCAAATAACAACAAATACGGTCAGTCTTAAAGATCGGATATGAGAAACAATTCAGATTTGCCTGCAGTGTGAACAAAGCCATGGACGACACACACACACACACACACACACACACACACACACACACACACACACACAAGCACAGCATCTTGTTTCCCTGCAGTGTGAAGTGTGCTTGTTGAAGGAAAACAACAGACTGAAATTCAAAATGGCAAAGTAATCTGTTGGATGGTCTCATTCACTCTGTACAGACAATAATTAACTGCTATTCTTCTATTCTGTTGTGAAAAGGAGGCGGAAATACAATGATTCATTTACATTTAGAGAGGGGGGGGGGAGGGAGAGGGAGAGAGGGAGGGAGAGAGAGAGAGAGAGTACTCAAACACACACACTCATACAATGAGATGTGTGATTTAAAACCAACAGTGGCATCAACACACACACACACACACACACAGTCAGAACACAAACACATGTACAATGCAATACAGCTTTATTGTTTGACCAAGGTTGAACATTTTTTTATCATAAATAAAACAACACACACACCTACACACACACACACACACACACACCTACACACACACACACACACACATTGAGCAGCTTTAAGATCTGCTTGAATTTAATGAAACTGCCTCGTGTTTTTTGTCCCGGTTATGAAAATGTATTTGAAACACTTCATTCTCAGACTCCATCTACTTCAAAGACAAAAAAAGTATTGCTAGAGGCAGTGTGTGTGTCTGTGTGTGTGTGTGTGTGTGTGTGTGTGTGTGTGTGTGTGTGTGTGTGTGTGTGTGTGTGTTCGGTTCTGTGAATTGACGACAACATGGAGACAAAGCCTCAAGCAAGACACTTCAAAAAATGTTAAAATGTGTGTGTGTGTGTGTGTGTGTGTTAAAGTATGAGCAACTGAAGCACACAAGGGTTGGGAATTATCATACATAATGAAATGGACAGGCACAACACACACACACACACACACACACACACACACACACACTTTGCATTGTTTGTATGCATTGACGAAACATTTTAAATTCAGCTCTAAATAAAACGAAACCTTCGGGAAAAACATGCTTGTGATGAAACATACACATGGAATGCAGTGTGTGTGTGTGTGTGTGTGTGTGTGTGTGTGTGTGTGTGTGAAGTAAAGCACAGTTGAGCTCTGCCCATCATAATTCCAAGGGGGCGCAGCCTGAAATGAGGCCGGTTGGTGTGAAGGCGACGGGAAGCGATGCTGAACCGTCGTTAGGGAGCGCGAGACGTTGCGGTTGTCATGGCAACCGAAACACGTCGGTCCCCCTCCGCCTCTGACCCTCTGTCTCTTCGGCAAGGAAAATGACACTACTCCGCTTAAATAGCAGCACTTCTAAGGTAATGAGATTTCTCCCATCGCTGCACTGAACCTGACCTGCCAGACGTGTTTCAGACTCTGAGGTTTCTTCACAGCGACAGGCTCTGTTTTATATCTTGTTTTGGTTGAAGCTTCTGTCTCTTTTTTTTTAGTTTTTTTTTTCCTTTTTTTTTTATATTTGTGCAATAAAGACAGAAGCTCTTCTCATTGCTCCTGAAAACTCAATCCCAAGCATCAGGCAGTGCACTGGGTCGTTAAGCGTTTGTGTTCAACATAAACTACGAAATTTAGGTGTCATCTTTGACCAATCCCTGTCTTTTGATAAACAGCCCACTGAGCAATTTTACGTTGATTAGCTGTTTAAAACACGTCTAAATGGCCCATAGCCGTCTAGGCTAAATTAAGTTTAAATGGGGTTGAAAAGTGAAAGTTTATTAGATGTCTATACATAGACAAAATTATCCTGGACTATATGAGAGCTACGCATAGACGCAATGTTGAAATTACTTCTTGTGCTCAGATAATTATCTTGTAGGCTAGTCTACAGGACTTCTCTGGTGCATATTTTTGGTATTTACAGATGTTTATTCATTGTAATAATGTATTTACTGCTTGGTCTAAAATAGGTCTATACATAGCCGTAATGATCCTGGGCTATATGAGAGCTAAAGCATAGACGAGACATTGAAATCACGTCTTTTGCTCAGTGGGATGTCAGCCAGCTCACACGCTCATGTTTTTTCCAACTGAGGAGCATTGCTAAATTAAGATCTGTCGAGTCCAAGGTTGAAGTGGAGATGATTATTCATGCTTTTATTTAAAACTTCTTTGGACCGTCTCCAAACTGTCCAAACTGCAGCTGCTCGGCTTTTAACTAGAAACAATAAGAGATCACATATTACACCAATTTTATCCTCTCTGCACTGGCTTCCAATAAATTTCCAGATCCATTTTAAAGTACTGGTGCTAACCTTTCGAGCCCTGCATGGTCAAACACCCCAGTATATTGCTGACCTTCTCCTCCCTTACACGACCAGTCGGGCTCTTACTGGACGTCCCTCGAACCCGTTTAAAAACCCGAGGTGAGCGTGCTTTTCAAGCTGTTGCACCCATCTTGTGGAAGGCCCTCCCCTTATCGTTGCAATCCTTAGACTCTTTTGACCTCTTTAAAAAGCAGCTGAAAACTTTTTTATTCAGACAGGCTTTTGGTTAGCCTGCGGTCATTTGTTCCATTTGATTTGCTTTTGCACGCTATCTCTTATTGATTTTATTTCCTCTTCTGTGTTTGGTACTCTTGTCCTACATGCTGTACTTGTATATTGGTCTCTGTACCTGTTTTGTCTGTTGTTATTGTTTTTTTTTATTTGTAAGGCACTGTGCTGTCTGTTGTTATTGCTATTTTTAATATTGTAAAGCACTTTATGATTCTGTATCTGAGAAAGGTGCTATACAAATAAACTTTACTTACTTAAAGTGATAACAATACAAGTGTAAAACAATACAAAACATGGTGTTGGAAGACAGGACAGAAGAGGTAACAGAGTCACAAAATAATCAGACATGATCAAAACAGAACAAAACAAAACAAAACAAAAGAGAGAAAACAAACCAACAAACAAAGAATCAGAAAGAAAAGAGGGAAGTTCAACTCGATGGTCTTTGAGGGAGTGAAGGTTCAAATGAGAGGGGTTAACCCTCTAGACCCAGGTAGAATTCTAGAATGTTGCTGCAGTTCACTGGGAATTCTCACTTAAATCAGCATTTTCTTGCTCATTCCAAACAAACAGCATCTCAAAAATAAAAATAAATTGACAATCACAAGTTTTTCCATTTAAAAAAAACACGACTTTCCCTTTAATTTGGTACCAGTGTCAACATTCACAGTAGGACAACAAAAACAGATCCTTCCTATCTTGGCTAACGATAAGCTTTCAAAATCCATACAAAACCTCCAGCGCTTCAACCCACACAGCAATAAGATCAGACAGTAATAGTCGCCAAACAAATATGGAAAAAGTCGCCAAACTTATTTGGATAAAAGTTGCGGCGACCCGGTCAGTCCTCCTACCGACTCTTCGGCGCACTGCCTCCCGGAAAACAGCGTCCGTCTCCAGCGGTGAGAGCCAGGTAGGTCCCGCTGTTTAGTGAAGCTGATCTTGTGTCTTGTTTTATCGAGCAAGAACAAGCGATTTCGATCAAAACACTTCAACTCACAATGTCTTTGTAACTTTCCACTACACACGGCGGGTCAGGTTCTGTCTCACAGCACAATCTGACAGCTTCCAGAAGGTTTTAAAAGCGTGACGCTTAGCCGGCGAAGCCATTTTTAGATCTACCGGTGGAGGATGACTAAACCCGGGGAAACAAGTGATGGGAGCAAAGTTGCTGACAGAAAGTGAAGGAAGCCTCCAGCTGTGAAAAACTGTCTCCTGATAGTTGTTTTCTATCTGTTTCACAAAGTGATGCAGGCACTTTCATTGCGTATTCCTCATATCTGTAAGAAATGCCATTCTTTTGCAGAAAAAAACATAATTTATCTGGCAGTGCATGCTGTAGTTCAATTAAGTCAGGAAGTACACAGGCTTAATTGCAGCAGCAGCCGGGGGAATCCTCAACGAAGACGCAGTGCTGTGAAACAGTTGGATGCAACTACAGTACATTATATGTTTTCCCAACCCAGACTCTGAAATCATTTAAGGAGAGAATTAAAGATCCATATTCTCCACTTTCCAGAGTTTTATTTTGTGTCTTGAGGTCCATTCAAAGCTGTGTGTGTGGTGTCATGAACCAAAAAATCTATTTTTCCACGTTCATTTTCCAGCATCTCTCTGAGCCTTACCAAGAACAGGCCGTTTCTGTCGCCGTGTCTTTAAGGCTCATTAATATTAACGACCCCTCCGTTCCGATCGGCTAACCGTTTCAAGAGTGAAACGTGAGACTCTGCGGCCCGGCGGCTACAGGTAGGGAAAACTCTCCGGTAACAAATGACAACCGCTCAACCGCTTTGAAAAAAACACTTTGTTAGTCTATTATTTCTTACAAAAATGATAATGAGTGAACCTTTGTGACGCCACAAAGTTACGGAAGTCCAAACGGCTCGTTTAGAGGCTCGCTGCACTAATATGGATTGTGTGGATTTAGTTTTGATACTTTCACCATGTTTAGATAGACCATCCAACTCCTTTATCATCACAGAGGGAAGGGGAGTCCTGCTTTACACCATATGGGAACTTTAATGTTTCACTTCCACCTTCTCTATAAATTGATGCATCCTCAACACCTGAAAGGCACTTTAAAAAAACATATCCCCTCAGTGAAATACATCATGATGTTATACTAACAAACAAGACAGGGCCGGACTCAGAAGCAGAGCCAGACGTTACCTCACCGCCAGACTCCACTTTTTTCTTTTTTTTTTATCTGTTCTTTAAACTGCAGGAGGAGTAAATGGAGAGGACCGCTCTCTGCTTCTCATCAAAATAACATGATTCCCTTTTAACACTGCTGTGACTCAGGCTGCAGTCCACTCCTTAACCTTGTTGGCAAAAAGAAAGGTTTATAAATCATTTACATAACACACATATATATATACACACACACACACACACACACACACACACACACACAAGTAGCTCTACATGCTCTGCTATGAATGAAGATTTTCAATAAGGTGAGATTAAAAAAAATTAAGGTTTTATAAAAAATCTCACTGTCACTCTTATTACAGGCATTGCATTTTAATTCATTGAGTTTTACTGCTTTTATTATTTAATTGTATTACTTTTTAGATTGTTGGTTTTACAAATTGTTTGTTAGTTTTATGAGTTTTTATGTAATTCAGGTCTCTTGCAAATTAAATATTGATGTCAATAGGGTTTTACCTGAATAAATAAAGGTTGTAAAAGCAAAAGGACCAAAAACCGAAATGGAAATGGATACCAGGAATTAAATAAGGACAAAACACAACAAAGGAGCAAATAGTATGATAACAAAATGCAGAAGTGACAAGTAAGGGAAACGGAAATTCACCACATTGAGCTGAAAGTAGTAGACACAGTTTGTTGATCCTAGTTTTGAGTCTTTGGCCTTTGTGCGATCATCTGTCTCAACAACAGACAAATAGAAATGTGAGAATGTCGTTATGAGGACAAAGAGAAAGATGAGAAGTTTACGCTGCCGTTATCGTCACATCTCAGTCCGGTCAAACAGATGGGAGTCACGCAGCCAAACAGTAAACAGGAGCGAAGCAGAATGTCGCTGCAAAGAATGACAAGCCGAGCACCTGATTTTATCCTCCACCGACACTGATGAAGCTCACTTACTGCTGACTGGTGTTCAGGCCGCTATAAAGACAACAGGAAAATATGAATCTGTATCTATATGTGTGACTTCTGGTCCCAGAAAGCCTGGCCCATCCCCTGTCTTAGGTTTCTTCCGATAAGAAGTTTCGGTGCATAACAAAATCCAGTTCCTACCGGACACTCGAGGCAGAACCTTTGTTTATCTCAAACTGGTGGAGAATGGAAAATTACTGAAGGCAGAGGCAGCATTCAACTGAGGAATGAGATTGTGCTTAATACATAATGAATAGAATGGTATGTAATGGGTATAATTTCTACTACACACTCTCTACCATTCAGGAACCTGCTGATATTTACTAGTCAGATTATGCTTCAGTAAAGCAGAGATATTGCACATTTAACCTTTAACTTCAGAATAACACCCAGTCGACATAAAACCTCACTCCATGGCCCAATGATTTTGCCGAAGTGAAGAATTTTGTATTATGTTAATTTGATTGTTTCAAAACATCAAGAAATCAAGAATCATTATTTCAATTATTTCTGGAGTCATTTTGTCATGAAACTGACAAATCCAGTTTCTTGCAACCATCAAAAATCAAGTGCTGTACGGAGACATTTCCGCATAAACTAACTTCCTTTTCCACTGATGTACGGTAAAAACCTCTTGCTCGTCTCCTCATTTTTTGCAGCGCAGGTGAAGAATTCGGTGAATGTGACTCGCCGGAGAATCTCTTCATCATTTTCTGGCGCTCTGAGCGATCCGCAGACAGGAGCTGAAACACTTCCGTCATGCGAACAGCAAAACATTTCCATTTAAGTACTCATGTGAAAACTCTTCTGTGGGCCTCAGCCTTATAACTGTCATTACAAACTGCTTTTAGGTTTCTTTGTAGTCAGTCAGCATTCTCGCATTATGAATCATCATCTTGGCTATAATATTCCCTCTAGCCTCTTTTCCCAAAAGAAAGATAATCATACACATTCTTAGATCTGGACACCTGACCTATTGCCTTTCTGTTATCAGTGGTGGAAGAAGTACTCTGATCCTTTACTTAAGTAAAAGTACCAATACAGCAATGTAAAAATACTCCATTACAAGTAAAAGTCCTGCATGAAAAATCCTACTTAAGTAAAAGTACATAAGTATTAGCAGCAAAATGTAGTTAAAGTATTAAAGTAAAAGTAGTGGTTTGGTCCCTCTGACTGATATTTTATTATATATGACATCATTAGATTATTAATACTGAAGCATCAGTGTGTAAGCAGCATGTTACTGTTGTAGCTGCTGGAGGTGGAGCTAGTTTGAACTACTTTATATACAGTTAGCTAGTTTAGTCCAGTGGTTCCCAACCTAGGGGTCGGGCCCCTCCAAAGGGTCACCGGATAAATCTGAGGGGTCGTGAGATGATTAATGGGAGAGGAAAGAAGAAAAAAACAAAGTTCTGATACACAAATCTGTTTTCAGTTTTTGGACTTTTTCTCTAATCTTTGATTTTTGCTGAAATATTGGATCATTTGAACATTTATTGAAATGAAACCATGTGAGGTTTAGAGGGAAAAATCACTATTTGGTGGAGCTGTTAACAACTCATAGACATCTGAAATGTGACCCGACTACACACTGCTTTTTGTAAGACGTCAAAAGCCAAAAAGGTTGGAAACCACTGGTTTCATCTTTAACAATGTGTTGTATTTTAAAAGCTTGTTATATTATCCATTGTGTCAAATCTCCATCTGAAAAGTAACTAAAGCTGTCAAATAAATGTAGTGGAGTAGAAAGTACAATATTTCCCTCTGAAATGTAGTGGAGTGGAAGTATAAAGTAGCATCAAATGGAAATACTCAAGTAAAGTACAAGTACCTCAAAATTGTACTTAAGTACAGTACTTGAGTAAATGTACTTAGTTACTTTCCACCACTGTCTGTTATAAATGAGAATTTCCTCTAACAAGACCTTGGCCTAGATAGATATGAAGGGGATCATCTAGAATTTTACACTTGCAAAGTTTAGGATTGTTCACTGCTTAGTTTAACTCTGTTTAGCTCATTTATTTACACAGGGATAAAGCCTAGATGTGAAGTGATAAAATAGAAAGAGGGAAAAATGGAAAAGAAGTGCAGGCGAGGTCTTGCTTTCTCACCTCAAATCAAACAAAAAGAAACAAGCTAACAAAAAAAACAAAAAAAAATCAATAGAAGATGTTTGATTTGGATGAAAGAAATCAAACGACAGAAAAACATAAAGGAAAACATTCTAACAAAATGCATCAATTATATGTTTTTATAATTTATTTAAATGTTTATCCAAAAAAGTGTTTTCATTTAGAGCCAAGAATCAAAGACGTGCAGACAAACATGAAAACACATGAAAGGTAAGATTTGCTCCAGGCGTTTAAACAGAAACAGCAACAGCAGATCAGCAGCATCAGGACCCAACACTATAAAACCTACAACAGACAAACAAAAAGAAGAGATAGTTATTAAGAAAAACAAGTTTACAGGAAAAGGTTTGTGTGTTGCTGTGTTTGCAGCTCAGCCTGTTCAAACAGATATGATTAACAAGCCGAGGCTGCAAACAGAACCGAGACAAAGCAGTTCCCTGGCTCCCACTTTTACTGCTTCTCCTCTTGTTCACGATAACAGGGGAACACCTCGAGATAAAAAGAAGATAAAATACATTGTGTAGCGTATTCTCCACGCAAATCCTGAAAAAAAGTACACATTTCATACTTTTCCATATCAGATTTTGGCCCTGGTGCGCCTGCTTTGCACAACAGACGGAGACATGAGACAGTTATTACACAGAGAAAGCAGTTTGTTCTGTGAGTTTACTCAATACACCATGTTTTATCTTTTACAGCTCAGCCTGTTCAAACACAATTTGACTCATTAGTTACAGGGCAGAGGTTAGCGCTTTTAACATAACAGGACATAACATTTGCCTGTTGAGCACTTATCCAAAAGTAACTTACAGCAGCATGAGCATTTTCAGCCTGGGTGGCAGTTAGAGGCATACTGAGCAGGATTTTCCCCCTTGGAACAGCATAAACTCATCCAATGATTATTCTACTTAATCATGACTTCTGGCCATTTGGTAGTGTGTGACTGTGTGTGTGTGTGTGTGTGTGTGTGTGCAGAGTAGGGCTGGGCAATAATTCAATATTATCGTTTATCATCTTTCAGTGGAATCATATCATGATGACATGAAGATATTTTAATATCGTGACACACATTTCTGCTGTCTAAATTGATGATGACAAGCAAATTTTACTTAAAAACTCTGATAAAATGAGGTATGGTAGGAATATTATTTGAAAATTTCAGTTTTGTTTGACATCACAGCTGACATTACCATTCGGTTCAATGAGATGAACATTCATTTGATTATTTAACGTGATTTTGCATACATGAACCATATTGTGATATATATTGATATCGAGAAAAATCCTTATGATTATCATGATATTGATTTCAACCATATCGCCCAGCCCTAGTGCGGAGAGCCTGCTGCCGTCTTGCCTGGATCTTCTTATTTCTAAATGTTCGGGACTTTACCGGGCGTCGACCTTTTGGCAGCAGGTGAGTCCTACAACCAAAACCTCTGCTGAGTCCTTTTATATCTAAAAGCCTCGCTGGCTACTTTGTGTTTTGGAGCGGTCGCTGTTTGAATTTTGCAGACATCAGAAACCAGAGATCCTGTGACGTGTCGTCAGTAAACTGTTTACCAACCGGCCGGTCTGTGATGATTTGTACCAAAGGAAACCAAAGATCCCCACTTCTGTATATACTGACTGCAGGAGCCAATATGAGAACAGGCATATTATAAAATATGCCGATGACTCTGTCATTTTCAGTCTGCTCCTCAACAATGAGTGGGATCATGGGAAAGGTTTTAGATTATTGTACTGACTGCTGCACAGACTTTTACCTGCAGATCAATGTAAGAAAAACCAAGGACATGGTGATCGATTTTAGGAAACACCCGCCCACTCCACCCAGACAGTCACATGGTCAGCACCTATAAATACCTGGACTCAATTACTGATGACACGCTACAATGGGAGGACAATATTAATGCCATCCAACAGAGATTGTTTGCACTGAGGAAGCTGAACGATAACACTTTACAATAAGGGTACATTAATTAAGGGTTAGTTAATGCTTAATAAGCATTAACTAACCCTTAATTAACAGTTAACTAATGTGTCTGGTAATCATTTACTAATGGTGTTCATGTTAACTAAGGTATTCATTTATACATGTATACATTATTTAATAGTCATCTTTGTAAACTATTAAATAATGTATAAATTAATACCTTAGTTAACATGAACACCATTAGTAAATTACACATTAGTTAACTGTTAATTAAGGATTAGTTAATGCTTATTAAGCATTAACTAACCCTTAACTTAGTGACCCTTATTGTAAAGTGTTACCAGCTGAACTCTTTCAACATGGACAAAACTGTCATGACTCTGTTTTTTATGTCTTTTATTGAATCAATTTTAACTTTTGTCCTGATCTGCTGGTTTGGGAATCTTATGGTTAAGAGTAAGGCAAAGCTCCAGAGAGTGGTGAAGACCTGCTCCAGGATCACAGGGGTGCGATCCCAGCTCAGCCTCTCTGCTCTTTATAACAAGCTCCTGGTCAGAAAGGCCACCTCCATGCGGGCCGACCCCTCCCACCCTCTGCACCAGGGGCTCCACAGGGACCCTGTACCCTGGGGTACAGGGTCCCCAGGCTCAGGAGCTCCGGATCTCAAGGTAAAGTTTCCCTCTGGTTTGACACAGTGTGGGTATGACCGCATCATTTGTCACTGTTAACATTATTCCTTTATCCATAAGTTAAGCCCATTGGTACATCTCTACATGTTTGTTAATTCTATCACGTATTGAGTTGACTGGTAATTTCACTGTGTATTGTGAACACACAAAACTATCCAAGGTCTGTTTGTGTTTAGCGTTATATTTTGTTGAGATTTCCAAATTCCATATTTTCGGTTTAACACAGTAATGACAGACAAACAGTGTTGCTATTTAATTTACCTTTATTGTTGTTTTGGTTACAGGATTTTCAGAATTGTATAGTTAAGTTTTCTTTGTTCACAAACTCTTACCTGCTGTGGGAAACGACTGTTTGGGAGGGGGCCGCCCTGCAGTTGCGTCTATTATGTGGTCGATGACGTCAGCGATGATGTCATGGCCTATTCCATGTCGGAGGGGGGTTCTTACTTTGCTAATGTGTATTATTCTTTTGCTGTGTCAGGCAGTGCAGATGCCAGTGCACGTGCTGCTATTTTGATTTGGTATGAGTTGAGTTATCCTCTGTTCTGTAAATCTTCAGTTTTTTGAATTTTTGTTTTCTTTTTTTGTGTTTCTCTTTGGTTGCACTGTAAATAAATGTCCACCTGTGGGACCTTCAAATCGCCTTCTGAGTCAGCCTCCTACTTCACTAAAGGCCCTCAGGCGACAGCTATCCCACACACAGACTGAACATCCCTGCTTGCACCTGGTAACTCTTTACACTTTATTT
This sequence comes from Centroberyx affinis, assembly GCF_046629955.1. NCBI lineage: Eukaryota > Metazoa > Chordata > Actinopteri > Beryciformes > Berycidae > Centroberyx > Centroberyx affinis. The sequence goes on from NW_027280157.1 coordinate 51,917, forward strand.
GTACTTGATGTTTGGGTGGGAGTATGTTGGGTTGGGGCAGGTCTGGGTATATCTTTATTTGTGTTTCAACGTCTCATTGTGTACAGTAAGTGTTTCATATAAGTTATTGTGCTGCACCTGAATTGCCCTTCGGGAACAATAAAGATTTATTGAATTGAATTAAATTGAATTGAAGAGGCTAGAGAGGAAAAGATCTGACGTTGGTGAGTCCAGGCCCACGTTCAAACCTTGCACCGTTTTGCTTCGGTGCAAAATGTTTGCTCCCGATGGTGCTGAGGTATGTTTGAGTGATTCTGCATTTTCATTGGCTACGGACAAACAGCTGTCACACGGATGCACAACTGGCTCAGAGAATTCTTTGGTAACACTTTACAATAAGGCTCACTAAGTTAAGGGTTAGTTAATGCTAACCCTTAATTACCAGTTAACTAATGTGTAATTTACTAATGGTGTTCATGTTAACTAAG
>NW_027280158.1:0-149668 GCF_046629955.1 Centroberyx affinis
GTGCTCCTCACTCCTCATCTGTTTCTTTACTGTAAAAAAAAAGATCCAATCCAATCGTAATCCAGTGAGTTATATTTAATCAAAAGTTATATTTCTATATATTTCTATATATTTCTATTTCTATATATTTATATATATATATATATATATATAGTGATATGTAGTGAAATATATATATATATATATTTCACTACCTATATCACTATATTACTACAACCTAATAGTGAGCTACTTTGGTTTGTTTGTTACGTATGGAAACTTAACTTTAAGCATAACTCATTTTAAGAAGTAAATTATTTAACCTGTGATGTCCTTCTGTTAGGAAGCTGATATTTTCAATGCCACATCAAAGATCACCATGAAAAGCCTAATCCATTCTGAATGGCTGGAGGAGTCTACCAGCATAGTAAAATATACAGAGGCACAAATTAAAAACTACATTTTTAAACATTTTCTCACGTTTAAGGGAAACAATGTCTTAAGTTGAAAATAATATAGATGTTTCATGTGAAGAGAATTCGTTTTTGCATTTAATGTTCAGCAGCCCACATAAGTAGACCTGAATGGGAGGATTCAGTAACTAACTGACTAACCAGCTGACTGGAGAGAAATAGTAACATTTTGTTTACAGTATATCCAATATTATATTGAAGATGTTGAGCTAAAAAAAACTGCTGTAGCTTGTAGGCATCTAACCATGAAGCTATCAACCAAGTGTCAGTCCAAGCTAACAGTCAACTCGCCACCACACAGCTGCCTGATTTTTGCTGTCTTTCCAGATATGGATAATCAATCACTTGATTAAACTAACCTATAATATATCTTACCTTTCTTTCTCTTTCGAAAATGTGAAGAAGATCCATAACCTGTCTTGTCTTTTCCTGACATTGTGTTTCCTGGCTGTAGCCTACCTTGCCTTCTCTGACCTAGACTAGGACCGACCGATTAAAATCATCCATAACGTAGCCTATTCCTTTAGTTCGAGTCAAACTACACGATGACAGATTGGCAGAGCCCCCTACCAAACACACACACATAGCAAGCAGCGACAGGTGAGTTCGATTTGTGTCCCGGCATGTACCCCGATGCACCCAAAGCCGGCCTTCAAAGCTGGCTCACGTAAAATAACCGGCCCGCTCTGACTACTAACTTGAATTAGTAGACAGGCTCACAGTGGAGCGTGGATGGTGAGAGGCGACAATGTAAAACTTCACTTAGGACTACATATTAACTGATCAAAAATATTAGGGGCTAATCTCAAAATATTCAGGGCTTATGCCCCGAAAGAAAGACCCTGGCGACGCCACTGTAAGACAGCACCCGCTCCCTACACACTCCTTGTCTCATTTTTTCTGCTTCTCTATTCAGAGAGCAAAGAACCTGCCACCAGCCTGTATCTCTGTTCTCTCCGTGCATGTATACAGTTATTCAACTACAAGAGAACTGGAACTCAGCCTGTTTATTGATAACCCTGAGTGATTTCCTTGATCCAAATCTACAACAGACTATTTTATGTGGTGTTTATGTTTTTAACAGAGGAAGAAGAAGAAGAACAAGAAGAAGAAGAAGCTCTCTCTTATGGACTCAGATCAGTTCCTGTCACTGTGTGAAAATGTCTAAAGTCCAGAAGCTGAGAGCGTTGGTGAAGCAGCAACTAACTGCGGCTGCTGAAGAGATATTTGGGCTGTTTGAAAGAACGATAGCAGAGTACGAGGAGGAAGCTTCTGGTTTAAAAGAGGAGAACGACCGACAACGAAAGCTGCTGGACGCTGTTTTAAATCCTGAAGTGCGCCTACACAGAGCAGGTTTGTGACATGTGAATGTTATTTTCACATTACTCATACACATTGTATGATATTTCTGTTGTGAGCAACTGCAAAGTTAGCATCATTGATCTCATTAACATTATGAAGTAATGTAACAAGCTTAGGTTAAAATACAATCATGGGTTTAATAAGAAATATAATAATACATTTTATTTATATAGCGCTTTCTCAATAACTCAAAGCAGTGTACAGCATAAAAACAGTATTAATAAACAGCATTAAAAACAGTTATGTATACTTAAAACTAACAATAGCATCATAAATGAAATGCTTCTCTAAAAAGGTGAGTCTTGAGAAGTGATTTAAAAGAATCAACATTGTCCGATGCTCTGAGGCAGGGAGCTTGTTCCAGATGTGAGGGACAGCAGAAGAAAAGGCTCTGTCTCCCAGGGAGCGGAGCCTTGTGTCGGGGAGAGCTAGAGGATGGAAGAGAACGAGAAGGACAGTAGGGAGAGATGAGTTGTGATATGTAGTCCGGAGCGGAGTGGTGCAGGGCCTTGAAGGTGAGGAGCATCACTTTGTAGGTTATCCTGTAACATACAGGAAGCCAGCGGAGCTCTCTGAGCATTGGAGTGATGTGGTGCCGGGTGGAGGTGGATGTCAGGAGCTGCAGAATTGTGTACTTGTTGCAATTTGTTGAGCAGATGGGAAGGAATCCAAACTTTGAGTGATGAAGGCATGGATTAGACATTCTGCATCAGCAAATTTGAGTTACGGGCGGCTCTGGCTATTTTTCGGAGGTGAATAAAGGCCAACTGTCTGGTTTTCTTTATGCAGGGTTCAAATGAAAGTGCAGGATGCAGGATGACTCTGAGGTTCTTTACTTGCAGGAAAGGTGTGATTGTCATATTATCAATAGAGAGGCAGAGGTTGCGGGCTGTATGTGTGTGTCTGTATGTGGACTTGGAGCCGATGAGGATTATTTTGGTTTTTCAGGTGTGGTATGGATGTATATTTGAGTATTGTCAGCATACAGGTGGTAGTTTAAGCCGTGGTTGTGCATAATTTGTCTTCCTTAATGTGTGTATGTCTGTATTTCAGTCTTACCTCCAGACGTCCAGCAGCTGTTGGTCAGTAAAGAAGAGGTTCCCCCTGAGCAGCAGGAGTGGAGCCCCAGTCTGGACCAGGAGGACCCAGAGCCCCCACACATTAAAGAGGAACAGGAGGAACTCTGGACCAGTCAGGAGGGAGAGCGGCTTCAAGGGCCGGAGAAGGCCGATATCACCGAGTTCCCGTTCACTCCTGTCCCTGTGAAGAGTGAAGATGATGAAGAGAAACCTCAGTCCTCACAGCTTCATCAAAGCCAAACTGAGGAGAACAGAGAGGCAGAGCCTCTAGCCAGCAGCTCAACTGAACAGATGAAAACAGAAGCTGATGGAGAGGACTGTGGAGTATCAGAACCAGCCAGGAACTTAGATCCAGCTAGTCATTTACAAGCAACTAGTGGTGGCAAGACTTCACACTCTTCTGAACCTGAGACTGAAGACAGTGATGATTATGAGAAGGAGAGTAGGGAACCTCAGTCAGGTTTAGACTCACTGAAAAACAAAGTCCTTATAAGTCATAAGAGATCTTATACTGGGAAGAAACTCTTTAGTTGCTCAGATTGTGGTAAAAGATTTGACCGCAAGGGAAGTCTGCAGACACACATAAGAGTCCACACTGGGGAGAAACCATTTAGTTGCTCAGTTTGTGGTAAAATATTCAGCCAGAGTGGAGCATTAAATTTACACATGAGAATTCATACAGGAGAGAAACCCTTTAGTTGCTCAGACTGTGGTAGAGGTTTTGGTGATAAAGGAAACTTGCAGACACACATGAGAGTCCACACAGGGGAGAAACCATTTAGTTGCTCAGTTTGTGGTAAAATGTTCAGCCAGAGTGGAACATTAAATTTACACATGAGAATTCATACAGGAGAAAAACCATTTAGTTGCTCATACTGTCCTAAAAGTTTTGGTCGTAAAGGAAACTTGAAGAAACACACGAGAGTCCACACAGGGGAGAAACCATTTAGTTGCTCAGACTGTGCTAAAAGTTTTTGTGATAAAGGAAACTTGAACCAACACATGAGAATCCACACAGGCAAGAAACTATTTAGTTGCTCAGACTGTGGTAAAGGTTTTCGTCGTAAAGGAGACTTGAAGAAACACATGAAAGTCCACACACAAGAGAGATCATTTAGTTGCTCAGTTTGTGGTAAAATTTTTGTTCGTAAAGGAAACTTGAAGAAACACATGAGAATTCATACAGGGGAAAAACCTTTCAGCTGTTCAGTTTGTGAAAAAAAATTTAACCACCAAGTAAAACTGGTTTTGCATATGAGAGCCCATACTGGGCAGAAACCCTACAGTTGTAGTGTTTGTGGGAGAAGTTTTCACCAGCATTCACATGTCAAAAAGCATAAGTGTTCTGGTGAGAGCAGCAGCAGGTGAAGCTGCAGAGCTGCTGGTTCAGCTGAATTGTTCAGCAGTAACAGTACAATAAACTGACATGCTTAAGTTAGTTTTGTGTAGACGTGTATTGGGAATATCTGGTAAGGATTTGTTTGTTGCACAATACTGTATTGTATTGTAGATACATCCCACTGAGCAATTTTATGTTGATTAGACGTTTAAAACACGTCTAAATGGCCCATAGCCGTCTAGGCTAAATTAAGTTTAAATGGGGTTGAAAAGTGAAAGTTTATTAGATGTCTATACATAGACAAAATTATCCTGGACTATATGAGAGCTACGCATAGACGCAATGTTGAAATTACTTCTTGTGCTCAGATAATTATCTTGTAGGCTAGTCTACAGGACTTCTCTGGTGCATATTTTTGGTATTTACAGATGTTTATTCATTGTAATAATGTATTTACTGCTTGGTCTAAAATAGGTCTATACATAGCCGTAATGATCCTGGGCTATATGAGAGCTAAAGCATAGACGTGACGTTGAAATCACGTCTTTTGCTCAGTGGGATAGATGTGCTGAAATTGACAAATCATTTTAAAGACCAATTAACAGGTACTCTCTAAAGCTCTCCCTCAGCCTATTAATAACTAATATTTATTTACCACACATTTTAATAACCTGCCCTTAGAACAAGTGTGATGATTGTACCACCTGCAAAGCAATGCCACCATGCCCTCACCCTCCCAACCACCAGAACAGTCCATGGACAGAAAGTAAATGTGTGTATGTGTATTAAAAAAAAAAAAATCAATCACATTTTTTTAGATCAATATTGAAGTCATATCAACGATCCATGAATTACATGAATTACATGACAAAATTGAAAAGAGCCTTCCACCTCACTCTATTTGTTGGATCTGTCAACCTCAGATGGTTTAAGATGATCTGTGACATTACAAAAAAATGCAAGAGATTTGCTTCCCTTGAACAATACATATATTTTAGGCATTTCTGCTTTATCGGACAGTCACAGTACAACAGTGAGGCCTGTTATTTCTCGGATAACAGAACCGTTTCACACGACAGACTGCTGTTGCACATCTAATCATACCGCTCCGCCGTCAAGAACTCCTCTCCATCTTATTGATTTCAAATCAAAGTAACTATAGCGGCCCCTTGTGGCGCAAAGAAGTTACTGCAGACAACCACTGGGCTGACTCAAGTCTGTGTGAGCTGTAATGGTAAGATTCTACCAGAGGGTGGCAGTGTGGAGTCTAGTCTTGAAAGCCCAAGAACAAGGGGGCTGGGGGACTGCTCATGCATTTTGGCACTGTGGTCTGGTGTTTAAAAAACTACTCAGATAAGCATGATAGGTGCTAAATAAAGGTCAAAATCTCTAACTCTGAACAGCCCACTGTCAGCTCAACGGACATGAAACTTCACTTCACAGATCCAGCTATCTGTACAAGCTGATTGGCCTAATGAGGGCGCTATAATTAGGCTAGTTAACATTTTTAACTCAAGATTTCTCAGACACCACTGGTGCTATAATTAAAGGTCAAACTTTTAAACTGAAGTGTAAAGTCTCCTGGAGAGGGGGATGATGCATGACAGTTGACAGCGTTCTGGTGTTTAAAAATGGGGAAGCTATAAGTTCAAAATTTCAAACTTTGAAAGGCAAACTGCTATACCAGTTGGCGTGATGATGCATGATTGGCCCAAGGCGTGTCTGCAGCATGTTTACTAGTTTATTTTCCCATTGGTAGCAATTGTATTTAAAAAAAAAAAAACAGTTTTATTTTGAAAGCTGTCACCGGAAGTTCTATTTCTTATTTGGCTACCTTGTAGCGGTCTTTTCTCCGGTTCCTGACCGCACCGTCGTTCCCGTCCAGCGGCACCGGAACGAGGCACCAAAAGAGGCCGACCTTATCTATTCTGTAGACACTAACAGCTCCTGGTTTGCAACTGAACTCTGTGGAGAAGACTTGGCTCAGTTACGGAGGTAAGTCCCAACTTGTCATATGAGAGAGGATGTAGGAGATATTACTTTCACGGTGTCCGTTGAGAAATTTAACAGGTTGCATATATAAGCCCACATGATTGGTAAATCGTCAATGTCTAAAAAGTAGGTTATTGGCTTTTGAGGACACTCAAAGTAATGTCTCTGTTCTACAAACAGTGTTATATACTGCAATGAATAAAGAACAATAGGCTACGTGTTGTATGGAGAGAATTTTGAGCAAAACTTTCAATAATCTAATAATAATAACATTCAATAATCTGGCTGATTAAAATGTACTTTGTTTATCGGCCAAAGCATAGCCTAGGCTACTTCATAAGAATACGACTCCAGATTACTTAAGACCCATTCTTCAATCCGCAGGCAGCAAACAATCCACCAGGCAACATTCATAAAAAAACAAACAAACAAAACAAAAAAGTTTTAGCCTAGTTCTGTCATTCTCACAGTCTTCATCCACCAAAACACACCATTATGGGCGGCAACGAACATGACCCACTTGTAAAAGTTGTGAATTATTTTGGGTGCATTATGTTTATGCCGAATTGAAGACTGGCTTCTAATATATATATATATATATATATATATATGTATATATATACATATATTTTCTTGTTATGTTCATGAGGCATGTGCCTTTGTCGATAAGTAAGGCAACATTAAACTGATTTTTAAATGGAGTTTGGTGTGACGTTTTCCATACAATAAAATGGCACGTATCGGGGCTAGGCAGAATCCAGTATCAATAACAAAGGCGTAAACGATATTGTTTAAGTCACCAAAACATAGTAGCCTAATAAGAAGTTGTATTATTCTGTCCTCACTGTAATGTCACTGTTCCTATGCCAGGATACTAACAGATCAGGACAGTAGCCTACACTCTCTCAATGAGCTAAATCAAACTATTCCTTAATGCTGGGGACCCCCTGGTGGCCCCCGAACCTCACTTTGAGAACCACTGACTGCACTAACTACCCCTGACCACTGCTGCAGTGTTCAGGCTATCACTCAAACCTAGATAGCATGCTTTCATCACTTATGCTCATTCCTTTTTCAGAGTCTTTGATTTAACTTTTTAAAATTGAATACAATACACAGATTTATGAACACACCCTTGTGACTGCATAACAGTTCATCTAAATATGAATGCACTAACCATGTGCAGCTTAGCAACCACATTGTGTAACTACTGAATCAAACAGGCTCCTGATTGGCTGCCCGTTACACTGCTGTACACAACGCTGTAGCATCTAAACTTCTTGGATGGTTAATTTGCCTAGCATTAGTTGAAACTTGACATTATTCCCGTATAACAACACAGCAGGTGTGAGGCCACGAAAAAAAATTAAAGCAGAGACACCAAAGATCCATTGTATAATGGAATGAGCAAGTTTAAAATGAAAACTCTCAATCTGCTCTTGTCTCTACGGAAGAGGGTTAGGGCCACATGTGAAAAATGTATTTGGCTTCTGAGTTTAAAGTCAGAATTCTGACTTCAGAATTCTGACTTCAGAACTCACATACATTTTTCACATGTGGCTTAATCCTCTTCTGTATGTCTCTTTACTTTGTTACCTGATTCTATACATGAAACAGAATAATAAATGTATAATAATTATTTTTGGCAGTAAAAATTATTGACATGTGAGCCACAAAGTTAATTTCGGACACTAGTTGCACTTATTGCAAGATGTTTAAGGATATGAGCATCGGCTACTGCCTAAATGATAAAGGCCACACACACAGACTCTCAGACAAACATCAGTCATCTACCCCACCCCTCTCATTACAGCCACGTTCATCTTGTCCCTTTCTTCTTTATCTCAGTCCATCAGTCATTTTCCAAGGCAGTGAGGAGTGAAAGCCCGTTCCTCCTCCATGTCTGTCAGGACAGAGGACGAGTCTGAGCTGCAGACTGAGAGGACAATAGCAGATCACAGGACTGTCCTTTCTGTTTGATGTCCTGATTCCTCAACAGGGTCTCAACCAATGACAGCGTAGTCCCAACGGCCTCAAGATGTCACTGCAATGTATTTGCATCTTGAGTCTGACTTTGACCCATTCAAAACCTTGGAGGAAATCTTGACCACATATTGTGCTGCAAAAAAGCTGCTGGTTGAAGACTTTTTTGAGTTCCTGGGTGTGAAAAATAGGCACTCAAATGTTTGATTTTGTTGTTAAAATCCACTTTGAGTGTCTCAGAAATAGAAAATTGCATGTCCACATCCACCTTTCGCCCTACTATACAATCGCCGCTCCCCATGTCCATGTGGCTGGTAGCCGACAAAGACCAAATTTAAAAATTAGACTGACATGCTCGCCAAATAAACCCAATAAATAGCCTTGTATGATGAAGCAACATGACCTTATGTAATAGGATTTGCATGTTTGGTCCGCGTATCACACTATTTTGAAATTTGGTCTTGGCATGCTAGAGGCAGCACTGGGTTGTAGACAACGGAATTTGCATAGGAGGATGAATCAAACAAACGTTATGAAAGGCAATACCAAAGCTGCGGAAAAATCCACGATTTGCCTGTTCAAAACTTTATAGCTGCAGACCGCTACATTGATGCAATCAGAGCCTCTCACACCACCTGCAATTGGTCGGAATAGAGCGACCCATAAACCAAGCTGCTCGGAGTGTGAATGCATGGTTAGAATTTGGTAGGTGCACAGCAGAAAAGACTGAATCCTTAGAAGTTCTCGGTGTTGGGCGTGTTGATGATGCTTTACAAATAGTAAATGAATGGTGCAAGTTTTGGGACAGTAACATGAAGACTGTTTTATTCATTTATTAGGTGCTCATTGGTTGGTTGGTTGGTTGGTTTGTGCTTGATGCTTTTTGCGATGCGCACTGCTTAGGGGAGTTACGGTATGCACTGTTCAGGCTTCTGCAGAGACCCAAGAGCAGCAAGTGCTAGTACACTTGTTATTTAACATGGAGGCCAATAAAGACTCAATAATCAAAAGCTGACAGTCTGTTGTTTTGACTTAAATCCATATTACACTGTAGGTGAGTTGACAACAAAAATACCATAGCTCATTATTCCAAAACTCCCACTTCTGACTGTAGCTTCCATATTGAAGTTCTAACATTTGGTCCACCTCCTTGAATATACACTACAGTAAAGTGTGCAAACTACTATGTGTTGCTTAAAAGTTGTACTTGTTTGACAGCTTTATTAAGAGGTAGTGATACAACCTATCATTAATATGTCTGCAGAATTACATGCCCCAGAATTTTTAAAGAGGCTATACCAGGCTGAGGCCAGAGACAAATTATGAACTCATTACCTGAGCAGGAACTGCAGCTACAAGACAGAGATAAGAACATATTAAATACAATTCTGAGCTTTCTGGCACAGCTCACAGCTGCAGTGCTGCATGTTACTATTGTTTAATGTTAGATTGAATTTATCAGTCACCAGTTGTGGCAGTAAAAGATAACATTGAGTATTAACAGCCTGTGTGTTTACAGTCAAGGAGAGGCATAGATGTGAGGGCCACCAACTGCTAAGTCTGTAGCATTGACTAATCAGGCTAGATAAGGTTTAGATAACAGTACTATTAAGCCCCTTTCACACATGAAATCCCGGAACTTTACTAGTAATGTTACATCTTGAGCAGTGAAATTGTCAGAACTGATTTACCCCAAGCGGCCAAAACCACAGGTGAATTTTGAAGCCAATAGAAAGTAGCTGAAAGCTGCAATTCCTCTGTCTGCTAGATGCTGGCTCCAAAAAGACTCCAAACCCAGCCCAAGTCCATGTAAGTCAATGGACCACAACCCAAATTCTCACTCGAAATATAAAGTCAATACATTTTTTTGACAAGAGTTATGGTCTCAGTAGCTGATTTCACTTCTTCTAATACGTGTCCATATGGTGATTTTCAAAATAATTGCATCATTAACGAGATATTATAAAACGGGGTTGTTTTCCGAGTGATTGACAGGACGCCTGTCCAGTGATCAACAGGTCGCTGATTACGGGCCAATAGCAGGCGGTGCTGCATCACTACAGACAACCCTCGGCCTCGCTCTGGCTGCCCCGGCTCCAAAAAATGTCAACATGGCGGCGCTTGTAAACCCAATCTTTTGGCTTCAAAACGGCCCTTCAGAAACCTATGGGTGACCTCACACTCACTACGTCCATCTTTTTTTACAGTCCATCTTTTTTTACAGTCTATGATTTACCCGCATTTCGACCCCCGGCTAATTTTCACCAGTGTTGGGGAAAGTTACTTTTGAAACTAACTAGTTACTTTACTTCGTTACTTGCCCTAAATAATAACGTTACTTTACTAACTTAGTCTTTACTAAAAGTAACTTGTTGGAGTACTTTAACGTTACCCACTTAAAATCATGCCTTTAAAATACGTCTTCTGTTGATGTCATCACTATTATTGTATAGAAATCATCACTAAGTAACAATCTTGCTGAGGAAACTAACATGATCCTGTCTGCTGTCAGAACAAACAGCAGACTGCGCTCACAAGCACTTTCAATTCAAATCTTAGGTATGATAGTGAAAGCTAAACTTACATAACAGTTAACAATGATGTTCTTACCCTTTTCTCAGTTCAAAGTAATGCGAATATTTCCAAGTTCTGCAAGTACCGAAATGTACGTTTGAGAAAGTAACTAATAACTGATCACATAAATTGAAAACCTCACACGTTAAGTTACTCGTTGCCACAAAAAAGTTATCTGATTACTCTAATGCGTTACTATGCAACACGTTACCCCCAACACTGCTTTTCACACATGAAGGCGAGCCGTTACATTTACAGAACAGGCTGCATGTGTGAAAGGGGCTTCAGTGTATGGCAGAACACCATTTACAGTGAATCATTTTAGCATAACATGCTCTGTGACATGTTCATGAAAAAATGTATGCACCTTTTGATATTCATTACATAGCATGCATTCTTGAACATGAGTATTCCTTTGGCTTTGCTAAGTAGTACTACAGATGTTTAATTATTAGTGATTGTTCAGAGTTCGTTTGTTAAGGATTTATCAAGTTGTGTTTGAGACTAATGCGGAACAGGGGAGACTTATTTCCACTTTGATCTGTATTTACAACAATAATGATCCATTTGTTAATCAACAGTTAATTACTGAAAGTTCATTAAGTGAATTGTAGCAAGGGCCAAGGCTTTTAAGTTGATTTTGGTGTTTTTACCCTCTCTGTGGTGGTTAACTCACCTCATCAAGGCTGATCCAGCTCAGAGCAATTACCCAGGAATTTGAGAGTGGCCGAACACTACCAATTAACTTTTTACCACTCTGCTGAAAAGAGGGAGCCTTGTTTGCCGGCCTGCTTTGATTCAGGCTCTTGCCTTGTGGAGGGGGTGGAAAAATAGGGAAGGAGTGAAAGACTGATGGATGAAAGAGAAATTGCAGGACGCGGAGAGAAGGTGGAAATGGATAGGAGTGAAATTTCTGTACTGTACTGTAACAGTTTTAATCAAGTTGAATAAAGTTGCTTTGTAAAAAGAGTAATCAATTACTGTCCTGGGTTGTTGATCACAGAACCAAAGGCTTTCTGACCACATATTATTCTTGAATTATTATTTTGGTTATTTAATAGTTAAATAAGATTGAAGATGGACCTGCAGTGAGTATTTAAAGGAAAACATCAGTGTTACATATGTACATATTTTAGATTTTTTAAATTTATATTTTAGATTTTTTAAATTCAGTGGTTTAATATGAGCATGACAAGTACAATCACTGCTGGCACTAATATCGTTCCATATAACAGTGATTCTCAACCTTTTTCATATCAAGGACCCCTAATTTAGTCCACATTAGGGCCACGGACCTCCATCTGATGACATTTTTTCTCTCAAACCCAAATCTGAGAGTATTTTTATTGTTAGATATGATTTTGTCCAGAATTCCATGAGTATCTGTATTGTAGGCAGAGAGATAACAGAGAAACTATGATCAAAACAGTCATTCTTCTACATTCTCTAATTTGTGTTAGCTTCTTGTAAGTGAAATAATGCTGAAGTTTAACATTTCATCAGTTTGCTGGGGACCCCTTGGAACCTCCTCAAGGGGGGGTTGAGAACCACTGTTTTAGACCATTTGCTACAATTCACATATACTTTGCATTACTACTACCATACTTGTTTAGATGTTTGAAAAATAAGTTTTCTTTATGGCACAAAACAGGAAGAGGGAGCTGTTCTACCAGCGAAATTGAACTAAAACTGTCAGAGTTTCTGGCAATGGCAGATAGTGGAAGTAGTGAAAGGCCAAATCACTTCCAACGTGTTTATCCCATTCAGGAAAGCCAAAGACAGTCGGGAGGGGAAGGGAGGAAAGGAAGCAACAGGGTTTATGGGAATATGGTCTTAATTTTGCCTGACATTTCCTTCAGTTTTTCTTCATGGTTTGAACCTAAAGGACAAATTATTCACCACCAGCTCGTCACAAGTATTTCCCAGGTAGTGCTCTTAAGGCTCAACATGTCCCCGTAAATGTTTTTCTTTGCTCAGCACCTACTGCAAAGTAAGGTTTGGATTAGCCTCAAGCATGAAAAGGGACAATACCAGTGAAAGAACCACCAATACAGAAGTGGAGGAGTGGCAGTAGTTCCTGGAGGGTTAGTCTGTTGATTGTCGGGGCAGGTAAAAACTGCTTATCCAGAACAAATGGAGTAAGTCAACCATACTAAGATGACCTGGCCTGAGGGACCTGGCCTGTCCCACAGGTATCTCAGTGGCACTGCTTGGAGTGGATGATAGAGGACAACAATGCTTTGTCCCTCTGTCCAGACCTGCCATGCCCACTGATACGGGTCACTAGTGACCTGCCGGGGAATATCTATTGAATGTTATTTGAGAAAGAGGTGAAACCTCAGTGTATCTTGAATCCACATTTGCACCTTGATGAAGAAAAGTAAACGTTAGCTGCAAAGAGATGGAAGAAAGGCTTTCGCATGGTGGTACTTCCAAGTCAAGCAGGGACTATGGTGAGGGAACCTGTACAAAACCTTGTTGTGTGCTTAAGCGTTCTCTTGTAAAAACTCCTCCATCGTCTGCTTTTGATGTAGCGGGCATGATCTGTTAAGTTTCCATGGTTATAAGCTATAAAATGTGTTTTTAAAAAAACAAACAGGTTAATTAGAATGTTGTCAAGAACTGCATCTAGTTGCACTTATCGTCTTAGCACCAAAGGCTTCAGAATCTAAAGCAACGTGTTTTGCTTTTGCACATCTGGATTTTCTTTTAGTAATACTCAATGGTTTCTTCATTATCTTTCCATCTGTTAAACATTTGTGAAAGTCTATTGTAAAGCTATCAAGAAGAGTGACTAAATTGTGGCTTTTTGAACTGCTGACTTGTTGGGCGTTAAGTACTTCACATTTCCATGTACTACTATAGGTTGGGTGCTTAGATTGAATTCTCTGTGCCTTGGGACATTTCATAAGCAGCGACTGGTAATGACTCATGCAATGAAGAAACTTTGTGACATTGTCATCCTCATTTGTTTGGTTACTTCACTTACATTTATGTGTGCATCTCCCTTGCCAGTTTGAAGCACCCTATCACATGCAACAGTCACCGTTCTTCACCGTCAGCTCCGCTCTGGTGAAGAAACCAAGACAGATGGAGGGGAAAGTAGTTTTCAACCTGGCCAGACAAATTATGCAGGCATCTCTCCTCATTCACCTTGGCCCTTGGCCCAAGTAGGGCAGCTCACAGCTTTGATTTAATCTTGCCCCAACAAAAGCAGTGTGGGATAGGACCAAATCTCTCATCATCTCAGGAGATTAGATCTTCATGGAGCAAGGCTGATGAAAGCACACACCAAGACAATCACTAGCTCCTTGCTTGGGTCCATTGATTCTCACTGTAAGCTTGGTATAGGCTTTTTGTCCCCTTAATTAAATGTGATTGAAGACACTCTAAAGTAGTAGCTCAAAACATAATGGAGATAATCACCAGCTTGAATGGCCCGATTATACAGCCTTTAAAACAAGGTAGTCTTCTCTTGAATAAAAGTCCCCGTTCAGATTTGCCTCAAAAGAAAAAGTTCATTGTCTGATGGTCAACTATTATTCAGTTCTACCTTATGACTGCTTACACAAGGGAAGATAAGTGATTAAAGACAGTATTTTATGTACAACAGTGGCAACTCGTGATGTGCATCAGGGAGGCATTAATTATTATAATGTGGATGGGTAAATAAATAAACCTAATTTTGGCTAAACGGTCATGCTGACGGTATTTTGACAGGGCACTGGGAATTAGCGCTGCATTTTCTGTAGCATAATACTAGAATTTCAGTATGCTGATAAGTTATTATTTTTGCCCTTGTAGACAGAGATACACAAACAAAACTACAACTTGCACCCATATGCATGAAAGGCAAGTTCTCCCTTAAAGTAAACAAAGAATTTGTTTTCCTTGTGATCAATCTCTTGCATGAATATTATTCTCACCTCTGGTTTAAATCATGTTTTTATAATGCTTGTGGTATTTTCTCATGAACTGCACCTGTGAACCCTTGCATCGTTTGTATTTCTTACACATCGGATAGCTCATGCTTTATAGGATCCACTTGGATTTATTTTGATGGATTATACCTGTTGTACTCGGCTTAACATACTGCAGCTCCCTGTGTCGTATTGTTAGCACTGAGAGGCAGACGGTTAGACAAACACTGTACCGCACACCTGAAGTGGGCGGAGTAGATAGCTGGCCATTTGAAACCAATTGAAATCCTAGGAGGATAAGCCTTATCCTAAAATGACACGGGTCACGCTGTCAAAGCACAATAGACATATCGCCACTCAGTCTGAGATTCCTCTGTGGCTGCTGAAGTGGTAGTCTGACACAGCATTAAAATGTCTTAGCTTCAGCATGTCCTCAATTCCACTGACTCAGTTCTTGTGATATTGAAACCGTTTGGCTGTATTACACCCACCTATAGAGGAGCTGTAGAAGTGAGGTGCATCACCTGGAGAGACAGGTGCAGGTGGAAAATAGACATAATTATCCTTTAAATTAATGTACGTTATGATATGGAGAATGAGCTAAGAAGCTGAGAAAGTCGTTTTTCATTTCATTGCAACTTAGACAAAGTGACCTAATTCAGACTTTTTAAAACAAAAATAGGCAGCCATCAAAACTGCTCACCCATTTATACCTGCTAACTTTACCTCTAGATTGCGTAGGACAGATACCTGAGACTTTTCTTCATGGCCTAGTCCACCAGCCTTAGCAGGGGGAAAAGTTTTTGATTTCCTGGCAGAGTGGGTGACACAAAGACAAGCCTTGTCTGGAGTCAGTCCACCCCTCTGGGCCTGCTGGGCTGGAAACTGGAGTGCAGGGTAGGGCGGTAAGGGGAAGCCGCACAACCTAATCAGACGGTCAATTTAACTGACCCAGGTTTCTTGCCCCTGTGTAATGACCAAGCATTAAACCTGGATTGTGAGATCTCCAGAGGGAAGCACTGACTTGAGAGGAGAGGACAAAGGTGACCTGGTCAAATGGTATCATGGCTACATGGAAGCAATGGCTAAAAGCAGGTGTACTGTTTTGTATTTGGAATTATACCAAGGGAAGAGAGGCATAGATACAAAAATAAAATGTTTTCTTATGCATGCCCTGATTAAAGTCTGACTAATTTGTAAACTGCTTCTAGTGCTTGATCTTGACTTCAAAGTAATGATTTCAAGTTCTGTTTTGCTAAATATGCAGATTAGTTAAAGCATAAGGAGACAATGAGACGTTAACTGGCCAATTCAGAGAATGGAATGAATGCATCTTTTGGATTCTTGTTCTTGATCCATCTCTGAAATGTGGTTTTCATCTTGGTTTACTCTGGGAACAATGAATAAAGCTTATCAATTTCATATTTCATATTTGTGATACATTTATACACCTCATATGAAACATAATGCTAAACTTTTTTTTTGATAAATATACATTTTCAGAAAAGATGGAAACAATGTAAGTGCCACATGGT
Organism: Centroberyx affinis; assembly: GCF_046629955.1. Taxonomy (NCBI): domain Eukaryota; kingdom Metazoa; phylum Chordata; class Actinopteri; order Beryciformes; family Berycidae; genus Centroberyx; species Centroberyx affinis. The sequence goes on from NW_027280158.1 coordinate 16,237, forward strand.
GGTCAAGGTCTGAAGTTATTTAAAATATTATGCTAATTTTACCCGTTGTTTTTGATCTCAAGTTGCGCTCCAGCTCATAAGTATCGTATAGCTCAAATAATTCAGCATTACCAAACTAGACACTACCTATCCAGCTAGATATCAGACATTGTGAGCGACTCAACTGAAGCTAGCACAGATTGGACAGAATGTCAAACTTCAAACAATTCATACGAACATAGGTAGCGGTAGGTATTTTTTGGTCATTCTCTTTTCAGAAACAGAAATTAAAAAATGAAAAACCAGTGGTGATTTGATTTTCATTTCAAAATCCACAAATGAAAGATGGAAATTTTTCATTTGTAGAAAGACATTTTTTTGTTTTCCTGGTCAGAAACTCAGGAAAACAACAACCAAAAATCCCATTTTGGGACTGAGAAGTAGTTGCTGCAGCTTCAAGTCAACAATATAGTGCTGTCCGATTTTTCTTACTACCTTTATGAAAGCATTGATGAGATACTATGAACCGACACAAACGTGTTTAAAGGTCCTATATGGTGTAAAACAGGATTTCCCTTGCCTCTTTGATCATAAAGGAGTTGGATGGTCTATCTAAACATGATGAAAGTATCAAAGCGCACGGTCGCCAACTAACTCCACACAATCCATATTAGTGCAGCGAGCCTCTAAACGAGCCATTTGGACTTCCGTAACTTTGTGGCGTCACAAAGGTTCGCTCATTATCATTTTTGTAAGAAATAATAGACTAACAAAGTGTTTTTTTCAAAGCGGTTGAGCGGTTGCCATTGTTTATTTACCAGATAGTTTTTCCCTACCTGTAGCTGTCTGCAGCTGCCGTGTCTGTGGTGTCTCATGTTTCACTCTTGAAACGGTTAGCCAATCAGAACAGAGGGGTCGTCAATATTAATGAGCCTTAAAGACACAGTGACAGAAACAGCCTGTTCTTGGTAAGGTTCAGAGAGATGCTGGAAAATGAACGTGTAAAAATTGATTGAGAGTGTTTTTGGTTCATGACACCACACACACAGCTTTGAATGGACCTCAAGACATAGAATAAAACACGGGAAAGTGGAGAATATGGTAGCTTTAAGCTCAAATGCACACCAAAGCATTACCAAAAGATGTACTGACATCTAGTAGACTTTCTAATGACTGCCATAGACAAAGAGTAAACTAAAGAGTGTTTAGTTTGGAAAGGCAGGAGAGAATCATTGAACTTGAAACATCTTGTTAACTTGTTAACTGGACATATCTCGCTTAACAAATGGGTAGTGCAATAAAACTGGATGGGTGGTGTCTAGTTTGGCAAAGCTTTTGAATTGTTTGGCTCGCTGTATGTAAGAGGTTAAAAGATCTGAGTTGTCGCGAGGAGATAGATCTAGTCTAGCCTTAAAATTAATTCTAAAATGTAGTAAGACGCAGTGTAGCATCATAGCAGTGATGCCTACTGTATTTTAACAGAGGATATCTTTGTGACTGTGAAAGGTGCCTTCACAACATCGTCTGAAGAACAAGATCTCCTTCACCAGCAGCAGATGCCATGGTCATGTTTGGCCTAGTTGTATGCATGGCATCATGACATCATCAACAAGGTGCTGTCTTTCATTATCCTTTTTTTCTGGAGCATAATTCAGCTTTATCCCAGACTCATCGGGAATACAAACCATAATATTACTCAAGAGCAAGCAGTCTACATTCCCAAATCCCAACAGTACGAGATGAGATAACAACCACACATTACACTCTCCAATTTATTACCCCAGTACATCACTTCCTATACCCTGAAATGGCCAAGGGGAATTTAAGATTTAAGTGGTGTTTTTTTCCTGTACTACTACCACCAGGCTGATCCCCCTGAGGGTTTATTTGCAGTGAAAGGGGTGGCTCTGGCATACCACTGAGCCATTTTCTGACATAAATGAATGGACCCAAAACAAATTTAGTGCAAAGGTGTTTCTCCTGCCTTTTCATTTGAGTGATGTCATTTTTTTGTCATTGCAAAACAATGTGGATCATGATGTACCAGAGGAATTATATACGGGAGTAAGACCTACTCATTATTTCTGAGTGGCAACAGGGGCAATTATGAAGGCTGGCTAACTTTAGTTGTTCAGTTTATCAATAAAGTGCTATCTTATCTTATCTTATGTTATATAATGGGTAGTTCCACTGAAGCAGTCTGATTGGTCATAGACATGTTCAACTGTGCTATATGAAACCATGTGCTTCATGAAAAATGGATTCGGTTGCTAAGCTAACTATTGTGGTAACTAGTGAGTATCTTTCTTGTTTTCTACTGTTTCATTTATGTGTATGTATACTACTTCAAACCGAACCATTGATTGCTGCATTTGTGAGTGGCTTTTTGAAAAGCTACTCTTATTCACACAGACACACACACACACACACACACACACACAGTAGGCCTATAGGGAGCCAATAGAGAGAATCTCCAGGCAGAGATTTAGAAAAGAAAACAAGAATAAGGGATAGAAAACAAAGGGGATGATTTAGTGAAATTCAAACTAATTCAGTAACCCTTTACCCATACTTTATTACACCAAATAAGAAGTGATAATCGCGCCTTGTCAAATGGTTAGAGCAAACACCCAGCACCCACCCACATAAAGGAACAATTATGCATTCATTAATACAAATTGGATTTGTATTTAGTGTAGCCTAATTGAATAACTAATAATACAATCAGCTTTTGTTGAAAATAACCAGTTTAATATAGGCTACATTTGGCAACACAATCAAATTTAATATGCCAGCAGTGAGGGAACTAGGAGGCTAATACGCCACTGAAAATAAAAATGTACCTTTTTAACTAGATATAGCATACAGTATATACTGTATGTCCCTGAAGTAGTTTTTACAACAATGATGTGCATAGGCTACAAATTTAACATTCACCTGCACGTTCATTTTTTGGAAACGTTACCATAGTGACGCTTGACATGGACAGCTATGCATTTCATTTATTACTATTATTAGAAACAAGGGTATTTATATTACAAGAAAAAAAAACTTGTTCACTCGTTCACTCGTGTAAACAAGTACCCCTACTCAAAACACACCATGTCTTGTAACTGCATTGTGTTCTGGTCTATGGAGGCTAATGTTGGTGGAGAAACCCGTATCTCGGCCTCTTCTTCTCCCCCGTGTCATTGTTGAACCATTCTGAGGGACTCACACCCAAACCTTTTGTTTACTGTTGATGTTTTAGATATCTGAAAACTGTTCAGCTATCAAACTCCATTGTAGCTGCGCTGGAAATGGCGTCACATCATGTATGTTTGGCCAGTTATCCATAGGAATAAGAAAATATGTTACACACATCAAACAACAAAATGGACCCAGGAATGCAACGTCAAGACATTAGTTGTGACGCATAACTACTTTTACTTTTTAATGTATAACTACTTTGGAAAGAGTTCCATCCACAGCAGTTAGATCTGATTATATATGCCATCACTGGTCAGTAAAAATATATTTAAAAAAGACACATCTGGACTGATGTAGAGACAGTATTTGTTTATTTGCATTTTAAAGCCTTTTGAGAAAGCAATATAGATGCAATCTTGAGTGTCTTAATCTGAATTACAGAGTAAAAGTATAAAAGAAAGATCAAAGATAGTTGCCCTTGCTTCTGGCGTCTTGCAATGAAACAAAGACATACCACAAATTTCTGAAAAGCTTTTAGGCTAAAGTTGGCATTGCTCCCAGCTATTCTCGAGAGACCTTTTGTCACATTTCTTTGGCTTTGTTTACAATAATCCTTCTATGGTCTACAATATGGATTTACTGCGGAGACACACCATGTTCACATAAGAGTTCCACAGGTTTGTTCTACCCGTACTACTGTGTACATTTATACATACTATACATACTTAGTTGAAAATACACACATAGTGTATATATACTGTATATTTAAGGTGTTTTGGATACAGGGAATGCATATATTTTAGTTTTGTTCCAAATGTGAATGGAACTTGAAAACCTAACCTTGGCAGTGTTAGTGCCAAGATCTGAATTTACCACGCTAAGTTAAAATATTTCTTTGGTGGATGAATTAATCTGCTGGCCTCTAACTTTTTGAGACAGTAACATTTGAACGCCTCTGTTAAATACGATCTTTGGCCATTGCCTGTTCTCAAGCAAAATAATGGTTCTGTATCAAACAGGCTCCTGATTGGCTGCCTGTTTCCCTACTCTACACAAGCAGCAACTTCCTGGATGGTTAACTAGATCAGTGATTCTCAACCTTTTTTCATATCAAGGACCACTAATTTACTACACATTGAGGCCACGGACCCCCATTTGATGAGATGTTGTCTCTTGGAACGAAATCTGAGAATATTTTTTATTGTTAGATATGATTTTGTCCAGAATTCCATGACTATCTGTATTGTAGGTAGAGAGATAACAGTGAAACTATGATCAAAATAGTCATTCTTCTACATTCTCTAATTGTGTTAACTTCTTGTTTAACATGTCATCAATTTGCTGGGGAACCCCTGGAACCCCCTCAAGGACCCCTGGCGGTCCCCGGACCCCACGTTGAGAACCACTGAACTAGACAAACAATAGTTGAAACTGTAAGTTCTAAATTAAAACTCTAAATCAGTTGAATGTTCAACACAGTACCTGATTCTATACCTGAAATAGCACTGAAAACAGGCAGTGTGACATACAGTATTTCTTTGAAATATGTACAGTATTAATTAATTACTTTGGCCGTTAAAAAATAGTTTTGGCAGGTCAATTTTCTTTTATCTCACCAGCCCTTTGGCAGGAGAACAAAAAAGTTAATTTCGGACACTGGTTTGTGCCATGCTCTCCACAATGAGCTACACAGTGAGGTCAAACACCAGCAGTCTAGACGAGCTAGCCAGGCAGCTTCAGCTGAGTACATCATTGCCCCGGTACCTCTCTATATCTCCCTTGTTGTTCAATGGATGGCCTGAAAGCTTTATGACCTGCGTGCCTGTGTTCTGACTGAGTGGCATTGTCATACAAGTCGGCGAACAGCCCACTCACTCACAAAAGGGCCATAAAGTCAAAGAAAGGCCTAGGGCTTTATAACGGGCCTGCCCCCCTCCAGGTTTATTTCCTGCTGCGGGGGATCCAGTCTGTGTGGGAGAGCAGATAGACGGATATGGGTTAAGAGTACACAACTTAAGGAAACAGGAATGTAGTTTTGTTTGGACCTGGCAGTGACGAGATCTCCTTGTTTTGTAGTTTTACTCTTGTAACAAACGTTACTGTGATGCTTTGCTAAGTTTCTGGTGTACCACCCTTGACCTGGACAGCTTTGTAACGGGGTCATTCCTCGAAATGGGTGCCTTTTGGACACAGTGATGTCTGTTTTTTCAAGTATCCATTTTCCATCTTTTTAACATTCTGTCAGAAAGAGGACATGTTTGACTTGGAGAAAACTCAGGCACCTTAATCCTGTAGATTTTGAGCAAATTTTGGGCGCACAAACCATAACATAAGTTATTTAATAAAATGGCTTTTTATCTCATTGAAGTCATTACATTTGTGTTAAGCACCTTAAAGTGTTTCCTTTAAAAAAAAAAAATGGCATTGTTGAAAGAATTTCCCTATCATTTTAGGGTATATAATTTGTCTCCTCTTCTCCTACACATATTAACTAATATTTGCACCCAATTTGGTGAGGTTATGCATTATTATCAAAATATATCTAAGTAACAGTGTTGACGACAGAAGCATTCATTTAAAATAATCACCCATAAACTGTTATATTCCTCATTTTTATACAATATTTGAATAAAGGCAGGGACCCAACTAGTTGATGCTAGAAAAAGGGCGCAAATATATGTTATGAACTTTAAAAAGTATGACTAGGCTGAACTTCATTTAAACAGTTTGAACTGCTTAACAATGGAAATAGCTAAATTATTTAACTTTTTCAGCACAATCATTTGAAAGATAACACAAACAATAAAAACTAATAAATCATACAATCCATTAGGGGGAGCAACATTTTAAAATAATGTTCTGCTACAAACAAAAACTTTTCCTTATAATACTTAAAGGAATTTGTAATAATTTTTTAAAGAAGAAAAATAGTCATTAGTCAATAGTTGAAAAAACAGACCTAATGTAAACAATAAAAAACATATCAGTCAGAAACAGAGCACATTGATACTTAAGAATATGTATATATCAATTTATTTTTTGGCCATGACTGCTAACGCGTTTCGGTATTACACCTTCATCACATTTGGTAGAAGTATTGAACATATACTGTATAAACTTCAATATTGAATTCAATCTTTCTGTATCAAATTAGTATTTAAATGTTGCTTATTGTGACAACGCTAGATTGAAGACAGTCAGCTGAAGATTGCACGTGTAAACCTCAGGTAATTGTCTTATGGTTGGTGTTCTCCTTTAGTTGATGTGGCTCCCACTCCTTGTCTTCATGTTGCTCTTGTTGTGCTTTGTACGTGTTTACATGTATGGGCTTGCTTCCAATGACATCAGATGGAACAAACGATATGTGCTGAATTAGTGAGATGCATCCCGGTTAAGTGGTACAGACTAAGTGCCGCATTGAGGGAGCAAGAGATCGTTTAATTTTCCAAAGCTTTCCCTGTTTGTTTGAAGTACAGTCTCCGGTGGGACTTTTATTTGAGAAGAGGCCTCTGTGGCATCCCCTTTGAGCCATCCCTACTCCACAGCCCCACTGAGCTCCACACAAACAGTAACCTGATCTCTTCCCTCTGCTTCCTAATGGAGGATCCTAATAGCTAGCACATTCTTGTGGGCAGCAGTCGGTTGTTCTCCGCCAAGGGTTGCACCCAAGTGTGTATGGTTTCGGTGTGCCAGGGTGCTGAGGGATCCACTCTGTCATGCGGGTGAGGTCTACCTAGCACCACCCAAAGGTGTTTTTTCACCTGGATGGCCAGAACGAACTCATCACATCACATCCAGGTGTTTCTCGTGGAAAGGCTTCTTCAAAATACACATTTCAAAATCTGGCACTTCCATGTAGATTGTTGCTCATTTTAAATGAAATGTCAAGAGAAATCATAGTGCCCTTGCTTCCTTTTTGTCATTTTTTATTGTTCTGCACAGAGGGAACTGACACATCCAAGATAAGGCTGGATTTTGCATAGTCAGCTCTACCCGTCTTCCTTTCCCTGGGGACAAACCCCCACAAAAGCCCTGTGAAACCTATAAAAAAACATGACTCAAACCTTTCTCCTCCTCCACAATTAGCTGGAACTAAAAATAGACCCATACTTCATCCTGTATAGTCTTTCCAGTAGCCATAGCCATCAAGGCGTCATCACTAGTCATGGTCACAAAAGCCATGCTGGCGCTAGTATGTGTCCACTTTAATAAGGCTGAATATTGGGGCACATCCACTCTATTCTCTCCCTCTGTGGCTCCTTTCACAGAGAGTCCAGCAGCCCTCTGCCAAAAACAAAGCTGTAAATCTGTCATTTCAATTGCCTGCAGCACACTAAACTGGTAGAGTGTAATCGTAGACAGACAATAGTTGCAGCATTAAGGTGTAGCTCTGTCAGAGGATGTTACTCACTATATGTGTGTGTGTGCATATTTGCGTGCATCAGTATTGGTGGTGGCCCCACCAAAGTAACATTAGTAAGTTTAAGGACAAAACCACCACAAGCCTCTTGTCCTGTCTGGTTCTTTAACTGATTAAGCCACCATAAACAGTAATTAAGCTATCATTTTAATCAAACCCCAGGCAGCCACATGATTGATAGGTGACAGTGACAGACAAATAAGGTTCAGTCAGTTTAATTATTATACTGTGGCAATTAAAGGAAACATGCACATCAAAATAAAAGCAAGAATGAGTTGTATGCGCAAGAAAAAACAGCCTCCCGCCCTGTGAAGTTTATGAATTATTCGGAACTGATGTGAGAATGCTTGTCCCCTCCGGGCAAACCACAGCGTTCATGTGGTGAGTTTGCATTCCCAGTTTCTCCCAGGATACCACTGAGCTAGTCATTATCTTTGTGTAACTTTTGCCACCCCAGAGTCAGTTTAGTTTGCTTTCCTTCGATGCCGTGGTTCTCTGCATGTGGCACGGGATGAACAATCGCATGAACACTGTGGATCTCAGTGGAACATCAATGCGGTGAGACCATTTTTTCCACAATAGTCCTGTAAGTCAGGGCAAGTCGGCTGCGATTTGACAGTTGAGGATGCCTGTGGGCCGGATTTCACAATGTTTATTTGGTAACGAACTCAGCTAACCATCTAACACTGACTTTTTGACTTTGAATTTTTCTGGAAACTGGGTAGGACTTCAGAGCGTTATGTTTTCACCGTTTAGTATCTAAAGAATCGAACGTTAAAGGGTTTATCAACTGTGAATAATTGTTTTTGGAATATGACATTCATGTTTTGATGTCGGAGTAGCTTTTCTTTTTAGAATAATTCCTCTCAGCAGTACAGTACAGTACAAAGATCTGCCAGAGATGCCATAAATTTTCACTGAAGTTTGGCAGTTAAACTGTGTGTGTGTGTGTGTGTGTGTGTGTGTGTGTGTGTGTGTGAAGATATCTTCTTAGTTTACTGTGTCAGCATTGAAGGAGCTGTGGGGCAATGGGGGGGTTGTTGGGTAGATGAAGGCTGTGGGCTCTTCCTTATCCAGTGACACCCCTCCTTCCATTCTACTCACTATCAATTACTTAAATGATGGCTGTCACTGTAAGCTGCTAGCATTAATTCTCTATGATTTACATTCATTTTTATGGTCTTTTTTCATAGACAGGCAGGCCACCCTCTTACTATGCCATAAGGGCACAAAATGCATGTTGCCCTTTCAAGTCAGTGCACACTATACTGAGATATGGAGGGACTGAGGGATTCTGTCTGTGCAATTCTCCCCAAAGCTCATGTGGTTTATGAGAAAATGAGTTTTTCCAGTACTAACTCATCTGCATCTGTGTGGGCATGGGGGGAATTTGCAACCTGGGCCAGTGGAACAAGAAGCAAAGTCAGTGGCTTCAATTAAAAGCAGAAGAAACATCAGCCCTCTTTCCCCCACACACTGAGGCTGTTATCAGGCCCAGGTGCTTGGTTAACTGAGCAGGCCGTCAGTCAGGTGCTCGGCTGGAATGTGTTTTTCCAGACATGGCAAGAGCCTCGCCGGAACTCCACAGCTGCGAGCGGGTTAAAACCCTCCAAAAAAAAAATAAAAAAATGTGTGGACACCCGCTGTGAGAGCACTTAGAAGGGATCGTGGCTTTTTCCACCCCAATCCTTTCCTTCCTCCGTCATGGGAAACTGAGCCGGTGCAGTGCTCCCAGTGACATGCAGGAGGAAAATCCTGCTGACTTTAAAGAGAACGCGGAAGGGTGTTGTGCCGCTTTGACGTTACAGTGAAGGCTCAGGTTCATAAACACTGTTGAAAATTACAATTATTACAAGATAGCTTTAAATAATCATTTGCAATTTCAGGCTGTATTTGGAATTTTGCTCCTGAATAGCTTTAGCACTTGGTCTCCATTTGAGGTCAGACAGAAATCAGTTTGATGTTATTATATGACAGACCAGCAATCTGTGTGATTTGTTTTATGTGTGTGCTGTGGCAATATTTGCCCCCCCCACCAGCCAAATGGGAGTGTATGTGTCTCTATGCATGGGTACATACTATGGTTAGACCGATATATCAGTTTGCGGATTTTGACCTTTTAATAAATAATGGATATCAATCAGTGTTGTCAACCTCTGATATGATGGAGGTTCCTCCCTGACCACAGCTACAGAAATTACATTAAAAAAAAATGTAGCAAATTTTTTTTGCACATTTTACTTTATTTATTCTTTATTCTTCATTTAAAGGCAATAATGTATCGCAGAGTTCCCTTACCATTAAATAGGTGCTGCTAACCCTTAAAGGATTTCATTAGTCTGGGTTTCAATGGAGAGTTTTAGTGTCCCATGATGGTCTAAATGCTGTTTCCAGGGTTTTACACTGAATACTTGGAAAGTTTTGCGAGAAAAATGGAAACATTTGAAGATATTGAATATTGGCAGAGATCTGCTATTAGCGAATTCCGCCTAAAAATATCTGTATCAGTCTTCGAAAATGAAACCTGGTGCATACATACATGCGTGTGCGTGTGTGTGTGTGTGTGTGTGTGTGTGTGTGAATGCTAATGACATGAAGTGGGGGAACTGGCTGACACTACCTTGTTAGATAGTGCCTGTTCCCATCCCCCCCCCCCCCATTCCTTAACCAATCACAATGCTGAAATTTCACCAGGAAGTGGGGGAGTGGTGGTGGGGTGAAAGGGGAGGTCTTCAGGAAACGACCTCTAGTTCTGCATGTCCACTCTGACCTCAGTGCTCTTTGTGACAAGGCTCTCTGCTGAAACATTGTGGACATTAAAGACCAAAAAAGTTGTTTTGATTAAAAATGTTGGCCTCAGCCAAAATCTGCAAAAGACAGGAAATTCAAATAAACACTCCTAAGCCAGACTTCAGCTCTTAAGATCTGTGCTAAGGAATACCAGCAAGCGACTTTACGGTCTTACTTCGGCAAATTGGTGAGTCAAAGTTCTGGCTACTTCGGTGGGAAAATCCCTGTGACTCACTCATTCTGACCCTTGAGGTCTGTTCAAAAGGATGCTCTCTCACCATGTGAATGGATAATGGATATTGGGCATTATTTCTGTATCTTGGTAAGTCCTAACATGATTAGCCTATTTTGTGTATGAGGCAATAGCAGATTGCCAGTTTGAAACCATTTGAGCAGAGTAGGCTTGGTTCTGCAGTGTTACAAAGATTGTTCCAAGCAGTATATCTTTTACCCAGCTTGATTTGATTGAATTATTTTAGATTACAGTGAATCTAACGTTGGCTACAAATCTAATGACATACAGTATGTTGCATGAAAAAGAAACACCTAGTTATACAAGAAATTCTGTGTGTATAATGGAGGTGCTGGTGTGTGTGAGAGAATGATGTGTTTGTTATGGAGTGACAGAACAGATAGAGGAAGTCATTGAATCAACACCATCATGGCACCAGGAAGAGGCTAGTCACATGAATCATTGCCTTAGCAAAACAAGGCCTCTGTGTAGCTTATTTTTTTTAATAGTTTTATAGTTCTCTTTATTGTACAAGTAATGTGATTCATCAGTATTCTGGCACTGAACTAAAAGGGAGTTTCAAAAATCACTCTAAAGAGGTCGGCATCTTGAGCTTTGTCATTGATTTCAAGCTTCGTTTTGTTAGTCTCTAGAAGTCTGGGGACAGTTGGAAGAGCTAAACATAGCTTGCCACAACAAGTGCATGCATGCTTCTGCACATACAGTGCCTCAGCTGCAGGGTCGGGGAACCTGAAGCCCTCTGAACATGCCACAGAGTCTAACCTCTCGGGATGTCGCACAGGTGTCGAATGTTTATTTGCTCAGAAGACTGAGGTTTGGCCTTCACGTAGCCCTGAGGAGTGTGGCTACTTAGTGGCTGATTGATGGCTGCACTCTGGTTTGCTTTGCAAGGGTTAGGCTTGCGACAGGAGATAAGAGCGGTGTGTTTGTGTTTGGTTATTGATTCTGTGTTGGGTCAGTGATTTCTGTTGGCTCTAGCAGTGTAGTATCTGAGCTAAAACAGGTGACTGTTGACTTACCAAACACATGAAGACAAGGTCATTTTGTGTCCACACCGTTTTTGCTACATCTACAGTTCTTAAAAGGTACATTTCTTTCAAAATGTGTTCATACTCCAAAGAACTAGTTTGGCTCCTGTCATCGTGTCTTTGCTGTTACTCAGTGATACATTACATGCCCTTACAAGTGACAAATAATCATGTTGTGGAATGAAGTTCATTCGACAGCAACCTGTCAACCAGCAGCTTTAGGCCAAAGCATGGGTGTTTCAGGTAACTGATATTTATCTGCCCGGGTTTAACGCAACAAGGCAATATGTCAGTGTACTGCCAAAATCCTCTGTTGATTCAGTCAACCCGCTGGAATATTCCAGTCATCCACCTCTAGGCGTGTCTGGCACCAAAGGGCTATAGACACTTTTGCCTCTAACGGACTTGTCTTCCAACCTCACAGATTGGATCCATCTGAACGTAATTCTCTCTCAATTACAATTATCTACTATGCTTCTACTCTTAGATGTTTGTTTTGTGACTTGTGTTAGAGTGTTAGTTATTTTGTATTCATGGCCTGTCTGGGGATCTGTCACTGTGGCCTAATTTTATGTCAGCTTGCCATACATAAAAGCTACCATTTGACTCATAATTTCATATCAGCAATGACCAATTCTGTTTTCTTTAGGGTAGTCGATCTCTCTCTAATCCATCTAATCCTAAATGCCTTCTCAGATAGCAGGTATTTAAGAAGGCAGGCTGTTCTTTTACCACTGAACTTTTTTGAGATCCTGAATTTCCTCAATCGTCATGTTTCTCGATATCTATAATTACCCTCGCTTTCCTCACTCAACTGACCGCCCAGTCACCTTACATTAAGGTCAAAAAGTCAAAAAGTTCAGAGGCTAGGGGTTAAAACCTGAGAGAGAGCTGAGCCTCTCTGGAACTCCCAAAGGTCATGACCCCACGCTCGGAGGGATGACCCTGTGGGAATCAGGTAAAGGTGATCAGGCCGGGCAATTCTGCTATTTAATACTGTGGTAGATCTACAATGTCTTCGACTCTGTCCACAGCTCTTTGTTGCTTGGTGAGGCATCTTGAGAGACTTGGACTATGATGTGTTGTGAGTAACATGAAAACAAACTCCCCTAAAAAAGTTAATTCCTCCTGTTGGTCCCTTCCTTTTTCTTCATTTCTTTCTTTCTTCTTTCTTCTTCTTCTTAAAAAGTGGTTGAAAATGGTTGATTTGCTTTGTCTGATTTCATTTATTGCTGTGTTTCAGGTTTATTCATGATAGAGTGAGTGATGGCATTATCCATGGCACTGCAAGTCACGGCCACAGTTCATCTCCTGGCTCTAGTCGCCATAAGTGACTTGGTGAAGACCGATCACATCAACTTCTACAACGTCAGACCACCAGTAGAGGGTACAGCTGGCTTCTTTTAACACTTCAGTATCATGCTGCTCAATATTAAACTGTTCCATATTAATTGTAATTATAACACAACAATATTATGTTCAACTACAACACCAGACCACCAATATAGTGTACAGCTGACATCCTCTTGCAGCAGGATTTCTTTTACATGTGCTGTATTCCATGAATGAGATTGAAGGCAAATGAATTATTTTCTCACTGCTGCTCTTTACAGCCACACCATTCCCCAAGAGTTTTAAGTGCTTCACCTGTGATCAGGCACATGACAACTACAGCTGCAACCGCTGGGCAGAGGACAAGTGGTGCCCACAAAGTGAGTGCTTTCTCCAACCAATACACACTGTCAGATATACAGTAGATACACAGATATACCAATACACAGGATGTGATAGCCATAATCCATGGTGCACATGCACACAGAAGCCTAATTCAGATGTTTTAAAGCAGTGATTCTCAACCTTTTTCATATCAAGGACCCCTAATTTAGTACACATTTGGGCCATGGACCCCTATTTGATAAAATGTTGTCTCTTTGACCCAAATCTGAGAATATTTTTATTTTTAGATATGATTTTGCCCAGAATTCCAAGACTATCTGTGTTGTAGGTAGAGATAACACTGAAACTATAATCAAAATAGTCATTCTTCTACATTCTCTAATTCTCTAATTGTGTTAACTTCTGCTAAATGAAATAATGGTGAAGTTTAACAATTAATCAATTTGCTGGGGACCCCCTGGAACTCTCTCAAGGACCCCTGGTGGTCCGCAGACCCCATGTTGAGAACCACTGTCTTAAAGGATAAGTTTGGTGACGGTTGAAGCGGCGAGCTCCAGTTGCTAGCCTCTTTCTGCTTTTTACTTTATCATGAAAATCGCATTACATGATTTGTTTGTTTTCCCTTGTGCAGGTACTCAGTTCTGTATGACAATCCACTACTTCACCAACCATGGCAAGACCAAGTTTGTAACTAAAAGATGTGCTGCTCGTGAAGAGTGCTACATGGCAGGGTGTAGGCACCATAGAGACACCAGTCACACTGTGAGTACACACATGAAAAACATGCACAAACCTAGGGTTCGACTGATATGGGTTTTTGAAGGTCAATTCCAATATTCTTGTGTTGAAGCTGGCAATAGCTGAGATTTTGCACTGATATTCAATATCTTTAAATTTAGCCTCCGAAACAGCATCTAGACCATGTTGGGATACTAAAACTTTGAAACCCAGACTAATGAAATTCTAGTAGGGTTAGCAGTTCTAGCTTAGCTATTAGCTTTTATGCATGGTCCTTCGCTAGGTTTGTCCTTTGAGGTGTCCGTAGTCCAGCAGCTTTGCAGTGCTTTATGTACAAATGTCTTGCAGTTTCTGTCACCCTCTAGTGGAAAATCACTTATTGCAACTTTAAGTGAAGAACTAATAAAAAAAAGCATTACTGAACAATTAAATGAATAAATAAAATGCGCAATATGTCAGGTTTTCCAGACTGCTTTATATGTCAGCTGTGGTCATGGAGGAACCTCCATCATAATCAGGCCAATATCGGCAGCCCAGTCTATCAGTCTAACCCTACACAAAATGCAACCAAACATCTATTCACTTGGTTGGGTCACTGACCTCTCCCCCCCCCCCTCTTCTAGGAGTGCGTCTCCTGCTGCGAGGGTACGATCTGTAACATCGAAGTCCCGACCAATCACACCAACGCAGTGTTTGCAAAGAGACAAACAACGTACAGCTCAGCCCCACACCGGAGGACTCAGGCCTGGTTAACTGTACTAACTCTTGGCCTGAGCAGATTGCTTCTGCTGTGACTCCGTGTTGCTGGAAAATTCTCCTTGAACGGTTGCTGTCTCAGCGCTGCAAATAACCCGAACTGAACGGAGCAACACTTCAACACACTGGCATGGCTGTCCGTCTTTCATCGCGCCTGGTGCTGTGCTGGTAAAGGCAGCTGGCAGGCAGAGAAGATAAGGCCTGGCCCAGTGAGTGTTAAGACTGCCACTTAAGTGTGTCAAATGTCCGAGGACCACTTACCGGTGTGCTGGACCATTGAAGAATCTGCTACCATGGTGCTGATGGATGGTTTGTATTGTAACAAGCCTGAGGCTGATGTGTGATAAAGGTCTTCGTCTCGTGCATCAGCATTACAGGTCCTCAAGGCGAAGACAGACCTTTCTCTTGTAAGACTTAAACACATTATTCATACAACCATGGATCCAAGAAAATGGTGGTATAAAATGTGATGAGTGCTAATGGACCCCGGGTGGAGGCTGTTATGATTTGGTCTGTTGATAGCAGACCAGCCATGGTTTCCCAAAGCCCCAAATCTTGAAGCATGTGGACTGAGGAACTGTTCAGGCTTTAAGCGTCCCGAAAACATTCTTTGGGATTATTAATATTCTGGGGAATGTTAATAATGTGTTTTCCTTTTGGAGTTACACACCACTGAAAACATTCATTATGCCAGAAATGAGAGCACAAGCAAACAGAGCGGACCTTGCCAAACCCCTTTGAGTCAGGGAGCCTAAGAGAGAGAATATGGCACTTAGATTTTATGGCCGACATATTATGATATACGGTGGAAGATGTCTTGCACTTCAATATTTTATTACACATAATTGTATTGCATTGTATTGTTTCAATAGAACTGAAAACATATGTTTGGCAACTGAATTCGTTTTTTGAACTTCAAATCCCTGAACTAAAGGTTAGAACTTTTGCTGAACTGAAGTCAGTGAGGTGAAGCTAAACTAACTCTCTGCTCTGAAATGACTTAAGTTTATTTTTGGTGACAAACAAACTTTATATTCAGTTCTGGTCAAGTTAACTTTGCTGTTAACCACTGAGTTGTAATCCACTTGATTCAGATTCACAGATCTCTGGAAACAATGTGGAATGCTATTTTGGAGACATGAGCAGTTAAGTGATGTTAACTTAAGTTAGAAATTGGATGTGACAACAAAAAAGTAAAAAAACATTACAACATTTTACAATAATGGTACACTAAGTTAAGGGTTAGTTAATGCTTAATAAGGGTTAGTTAATGCTTAATAAGCATTAACTAACCCTTAATTAACAGTTAACTAATGTGTAATTTACTAATGTGTTCATGTTAACTAAAGTATTAATTTATACATTATTTAATAGTTTAAAAATATGACTATTAAATAATGTATAAATTAATACCTTAGTTAACATGAACACCATTAGTAAATGATTACCAGACACATTAGTTAACTGTTAATTACTCACTAAATTCACTTCACTTAAACTCACTTAATTAATGTACCCTTATTGTAAAGTGTTACCAAAAAACCTTTATTGACATATGCTTCAGTTTCCCCCCCCCAAAAAAATTCACAGGTTATTTCTTTTGGGTGTATTAATGCAATACATTGTTTTTGCTTTTTTTTAATAAACCCAATAACTATATAACAATTATTATTAATAACTACTAGTCCATTCTCTTCTAAAACAGCTCCGGTCTGAGGTTATGTTTGAAAGATCATTCTACCTAAAATGGTAGAGAGTGAGAATACATGAAAACCTTTAACAAACTGGTCTTATTGACACTTTCCCCAGTGTAAACATATCTCACGCATGGAAGCTGAACTTCAAAATAAAAGCCCTCTTTACGGTTACTTGCAGCTCCAGTCTGAAAAGCAGCATAAGATGTGTTGTTGCTATGGGATTGAACTTCATAAAGTGCTTGATCACTCTCAATCCAAAATTGTTAGTTTGATATCTAGGGAGCATCTTGCTTCTGTAATTTGATGTATTTCCTGTTGAAACAGGATGTTGGGGTGGGACATAACACAGGGAGGGAGGGGGCATTCAAAGGTTAAACCAATGGGATATCAGTCTGGGAGAGAAAGGCAGTTTTATTGGATGGGAAGAGCTGAGGGATGGGATTTTAAAAAAAACAACTGTGATGTTATTAGTTGGAATTGTACGTACGTTTACTGGTACACCACACTCACTAATATAAAAAATATGAGGAAAAAAATGTGTAAATGTTTTAGCATTTATTGTTTAATAGGTGTATATTATGACATGGAAAATTGGCTTTTTTAGACGTTTTATTCATGTCTCAATAAATAAAAATCCCCAAACTCTTTAAAAGAAACTGAGACTTTTAAGTCACATTTTTGGCTGCCTCAACTGCAGCAATGAATTGAAACTGAAGAGGGATAATCAGTGCCTGCATACTTTCAATTTATTGCGGCTATTAAGTTTGTTTGGCTGAAGTGTACTGTAGCTGTGTATGCCTTATCATATTTGTTCACTGAAAAAGGATTGTAATTCAGTCATCCTGGTAAACAATGAAATGTTGATCTGACACACTACTACTACATGCTATAATAAACTGGTGAGATGTTAATTTCACTTAAATGTGAGGATTAAATGTGAGGATTTCCTTCACCTAAAATACCAAAAACAGGTAAATTATTTGACATAAATTGAACTTAAATTATTTATTTTCTACAGTCTAATGTCCAAGGTATTTCACTACTTGCACAGAATAAGGAAGATATTCAAGTTTCCTATTTGCAACAGTAGAATTGTTATTAGCATTACAAAGAAACATGACACAATGAAATGAAACGACCATCTCTGCTACTGCCTTGTGTGTGTATGAGCAAAAAGGAGAAACACAAAGACTGTTTGAATATGGATAGTTACCATGGTATTATAAAAGACTGGACGCTTTTCAGAACAGTGCCATGAACCTTGAAATACAGAATCTTTACTTTTCTTTAAATTTATTGTCAGTGATGGACTAAAATATTTTTTCCATCACCGTCCTCTATTCATTGCCATTTTATGCCACAAAGTGATATTTTGCCTGATAGCTAATAATATGATTTATAATTATGGGATTATTCATAAATGCCTTTTCCAGATTTTATCCACTGAGAGTCGAGACAGTGTGTCTCCATTTTTATAGCAACATCTGAGATTAAATCTAATTTCTTACATGAAATGGGGTGTAAGACACTGCTCACATTATGGGAACTTAAGTTCTGTCATTATGAAGTTTTATATCCATCTTCAGTAATTAATAACTCTCTACCCCAGAAAGTTTAACTTATGTCCGTTGCCTATGCAGTTTTTTTTTTTTTTTTAAATAACCTTTATTGCAACAATTCCATCTCCAAAACCTGATATAAACAAAAATATTGCATTCAATATTTAGAGCAAGGCCTCATAGAGTTGAGGGGGCTCATCCTGATTGGCTGAGCACATGCATGCAAATTTTCAGTGTGCTGAGGTGACTAGATGAGTGGTTAAACCAAAAGGGCGAACAATAATTTTATCTTCCTCATCTTAAATCCACTGTTCTGTATCTTTCTATGTGATTGGCTATTTGTTGCAAACTCTGCCATTCATTCATTCATTCATTCATTCATTTTCCATTCTGACATCAAAATGTACCCATAATCTTTGGTGCTCAGCGCTCATTGCTGTGGTGTTTCTGCACTGCACTTCCCAGAGATCACCTGTCAATCAAACAGTGTGGGCAGTGCTGTGACGGCTCATTCCTTGGATTTTCTGTTGATGAAGTTTGAGTTTAGGTGGCGCTCTTTTCTTTGTCTGTTCAGCCATGGTGGCTATCACTGCTCATGATAACTACCCAGTTCTTCTTCTATTTATTACAAACTTACTGTAAAGCACATCACTTCCTGTGCGGCAGAGGATTTTTGCCAGGAAAGACCCAGCAGACAGGTGTTTAGAACAGCAAATATAAAAGCTTTCATGAACTTCATGGTTACTTTAAAACAGAAACAGAGTAAATAGACATCTTGAATGGAGATATCACTTAATTTAAGAAATCATATCCATAAATAGTGATTGGACTTTCTTCCACCATAAGAACAGCATGTCATCTCTTAAATTGAGTGGAATTCCCCTTTAGCCAAGTGCAGCCTAGACCAGTCATTCTCAACTGTTTCCATATCAAGGACCCTTAATTTAGTACCCATTAGGGCCATAGACCCCCATTTGATAAAATTTTGTCTCAAATCTGAGAATATTTGTGTTGATATGATTCCACAATTCCATGACTATCTGTATTGTAGGTAGAGAGATAACAATGAAACTATATGATCAAAACATTCATTCTTCTACATTCTATAATTGTGTTAACTTCGTTTAAATTAAATAATGGTGAAGTTTAACAATTCATCAATTGGCTGGGGACCCCCTGGAAGCCCCCCCCCCCCCCCCCCCCAAGGACCCTTGGTGGTCCCTGGGCCCCACGTTGAGAACCACCGGCCTAGACTAAGAGGTGAGCCGCTACTATTGGAAGTTCCCACTGTCTTCTTTCTTCAGACTGTGTTTTTGGACGTTGCGTGATAGATTAGCATGCCTAGTTGAGCTGGATGGACCCTCACTCCTCACATCTACCATAACAAACCCGCATCGCATCCAGTGAGAGTGGAGCCAGCAGCCAGGCCCTGCATGGCGTGTAGCAGGGAGAAGGTGTTGAAGGTGCTGTCAAAACAACCGGCGCTCCTGTGCTATAGAATAAGACCCTGAGGGAACATCAGTCACTTCTCCTCTCTTTATCAGACCAAATGTTGGGGAAGTGCTGGTTAGCGTGCTGTGCCGTTCTAGATAACATAGGACAGTAAAGTATAGGGTTGTGTGTGTCTTTAATGGCAGTGGTTCTCAACGTGGGGTCCGCTTGAGGGAGTTCCAGGGGGTCCACAGCAAGTTTATGAATTGTTAAACTTCAGCATTATTTCATTTATAAGAAGTTAACACAATTAGAGAATGAAAAAGAATGACTATTTTGATCATAGTTGCACTGTTTTCTCTCTACCTGCAATACAGATAATCATGGAATTCTGGACAACTTCATATCTAACAATAAAAACATTCTCAAATTTGAGTCTGAGAGACAAAATCTCATCAAATGGGGGTCCGTGGCTCTAATGTGGACTAAATTAGGGGTCCTTGATATGAAAAAGATTGAGAATCACTGTTATATGGAACGATATTAGTGCCAGCAGCAATTGTACTTGTCATGCTCATATTAAACCACTGAATTTAAAAAATGACAGTTTTGAATGAATTAATTCAAAAATTAATTCAGCAGTTGAATGTAATGGCTTGAAACTGAAAGTGATTTTGAACTATATGAACTTTTAGCAATAATTACAAATTCAGTTTTCTCAATTCAACCTCAACTTTCTTACTTCAGACTGAGCTCTCTGAGACACACATCCTGGGACTTAAGAAAAGCAAATGAGCAAAGATTAGATCAAACAACTTCAGAGAATGTACTGGTACTATAACTTTGAATACATAAATTCATTTTTTGAATTCATTTATTTAAAAAAAACAAACAAGAACATTATTTTTAATTCAACGGTTCAATATTAGCATGATAAATTCAAATGTATGCAATGAAATGCTCTGCTGGCATTAATCACTTCCCACAGTCTGCACGTCTCTCTGTATGTGTGTGTGTGTGTGTGTGTGTGTGTGTGTGTGTTCTTTGCTTTGGTTGCTTCTCTCTTTATCAACTTTATTAGACATAGAGCTGGAGCTAGATCCCCTCTGTCTGTCTGTCTGTCTGTCTGTCTCTCTCTCTCTCTCTCTCTCTCTCTCTCTCTCTCTCTCTTCCACTCTCCCTCTCTCTCCCTCTCTCTCTCTCTCTCTCTCTCTCTCTTCCACTCTCCCTCTCTCTCCCTCTCTCTCTCTCTCTCTCTCTCTCTCTTCCACTCTCCCTTTCTCTCCCTCTCTCTCTCTGTCTCTCTCTCTCTCTCTCTCTCCCTGTCTGTTTCGCTCTCTTTCTCTCAGTTCAACTCAATATGCTTTATTGACATGATTGCTAAAATTACAGTAGGTGATATGGTAAAACACAGTATAATAAAGTAGCAATTAATCCTTGCTCTTTCCTTTGTATCAGTGTGTGTGTGCGTGCGTGTGTGTGTGTGTGTGTGTGTGTGTGTGTGTGTGTGTGTGTGTGTGTGTGTATCTGGGTGGATGCATGTATTTATGAAAACAAATCAAAATGACTTTGGTAGAGTCACTTATTATTTCTAAACGATTAAAAAATAAAAAATAAAAACAGATCTAGTCAGATAACAAGTACAAAATCAGTATGAAGGACACTCAAATGCCATTCAGTCTCTCTCATTTTGTGGCTGGAGATAGTTTTTGTGCAGGAGAGGTCAGAAGCCACAGGCTTATAAGGAGGACCTCCCTTGGTATTAAAACAAAAATTGGGTATTGATAATAATTGATACAATTTGGACACATCACAGCATTGTAACAGTATAGCAAAAATATGTGTACTTCAGCAAACAACTGATAAAATAAAGGAAATAATGAACAACCAAAATAAGTGAAGAAAAAAAACATTAAACCAGTCAGACAAATTTGCTTCATGTTTGTTAGTATTGGGTAAAATGGGGATTGAAATAACAATTGTAAGAACTGTGTGTGAACATCAGAGAGAGAGAGAGAAAGGATTTTTTTTTTTTAGTTTGGTGGTCTGTGCAAATTCTCCAACCTCTTGGGCTTATGAAACCCTTTCACAACCCCATTGGATAATGTCAAAGCACATTCTCGTGAAGTTTTTTTTTTTCAGTTTTCATCCGACCATGATG
This sequence comes from Centroberyx affinis, assembly GCF_046629955.1. Lineage (NCBI taxonomy): Eukaryota > Metazoa > Chordata > Actinopteri > Beryciformes > Berycidae > Centroberyx > Centroberyx affinis. Next base: position 37,915 of record NW_027280158.1, read on the forward strand.
ATATGTTAGTTTATAGTTTTCCTCCTCATTGTCTGTCCCTCATTTACAACCCAGGTTGGTCACTCATCGAGTTTTCTTATTAGTTTTCTTAAGTTTCTCTTATTTAACCATGACCAAAAACTTAACCATAACCTTAACCAAAGTTGTTTTACTTGAATGAGGTGTCCAATTCATTCATGCCACAACACATAATTTGCATTTCAGACTTCATGCTCATTTTATGAAATTTTATGAGACTGGGTTGGAGCCAATACTCTGCTGATACGTATTCTTGATTTAGGGCCAGTAGCGATTCAGTCTGCCCAGTGTCTGCTTTGTGCCTCTGCCATTTCCTCCAGTGTCAGCGGTTAAGAGAGAGAGAGACTCGTTCAGGGTTTGCTCGGACATCATGGCTCTGATCAAGACATCACCTATTACAACTAATGCGGCTGTTAAATTCATATCATGCTGCTTGGCTTTGATTATAATGACGACGACAGAGCCATGGAATGCATCTGCTTGGTGGAAGATAATACAATGTTAGCAGAGGCAGCATGAATCTACGATGTGAAGAGAATAATGCCATTGAGAAAGAGTATTATTGCATTATCCAGCGCTGACGCCGATTATTGAATCAATCTTCCATTTAGTTAATGAAAAGGTAAAAAGTCGATTATTTGCTGTTCCGCATCACTGCTTCTTGCAGTTGGCGCCACTGTGATTTCAGTGATAAAAAAAAAAATGTCTTTGTAATAATTGATTTGACATTTTCCAGTAAGGGCCTGGACTTCACCGAATAATTAGGTTAGACTCAAATGGTGCTGTATTAAAATGGTCTAGACAAGATATCAGTGGTGAATACATTCATGGTCAAGGCTTTCTGCTGTCCTATGGCAAATTTGCTTATTTTCTCCTCTCTTCAGCACTTTAGTCCGAATGGATACTTCGGGGTTTTAAGATGCTCATTTGGTTTGGTGGTTCTGTGTAGCTCAATGGATAGAGCATGACACTGACAGATTGTGTGGTTTCATTCCCACAAGAGCCAACCATAATAAAAAATGTAGGCACACATGGTACTGTACTGCACTTTTAATGAAAACAACCACCAAATAGCATATGATCATGGTTTGCATAATTTATCATTAGGTGGGAAGGAATAATAATAATAATTATATAAAATGTTTTTGCCAGTGAGAAAATATAGCCTAAATGAGTAAATGGGGTGAATACTTTTACAAACTATTTTTATTTTTAGAACAATTTAGAAGATTTTTCTGTAATTATAATTTTATACTTTCACATTTATGTTTATGTTTATTTATTTATATAGCGCCACTCAAACATAGAATGTAACTCAAAGTGCTTTACATAAAATGCATTGATTAAAACAGTGCATGGGTCAAAACCATTACATTGCATTACAATAACATTAAAATAAAATAAAAAAATAAAAAAGCATAGGAATGATGCTCTATGCCAATGGCAATCACATTTCAATTCTTAAATTTCCACTCGATTTTAATAGAAAATATTACTTTTGTATACTTTAGACTAAAAATCCCAAACAAATGTAGTCTGAACTAATTCTGCAGCATAAGAAAATGTACATAATGTCAGTTGGGGTGAACACCATTTATAACCACTGTAAGAACATTTACTTGACAGCATTTCTGAGCATTGGCTGCTGTGTCTACCCAACATGGGTTATTGTCCTGCTGTGTTGACACAGCAACAGCCAATCAGGGATTAACATTTCACTCTAAGGTCGGAGTTCACTGTGCTAATTGGCTGCACTATTTCAGAGAGATCCCAACACTTGGTTTGTAAAAGGGAATCTTAGTCCTTCAAATGTGGTTAAGCCTAGACTTCAAAGGAAGGCCAAAACCCAGCAGACCCCTTAACAAAGACAGGACAGGAATTCCAATAAAAAAAAAAAAGAAAAAGTCTGGTTGGTCTCAACCAAGTAGATTGACACCATAACAGTGTCAAAGCAAACTGTGTCGAATCCATCTGTCTAGAAGTGGAGAACATACGTTGGATGTGTATGCTCTTATCTCTTCTGTGAACTATATAAGATTTGCATGGTCCAGAAATACACAGTCGGGGTTATAATGAAGCTTGACCAGTGGTACACTAATGTAACTTCCCTGTCTCCTCTTTATGTATTATTAATAGTAATGGTGGAAGACAGTGCTCTTTCAACCTAATGTGTTTTCCAATTCACGCCCCTCTCATTAAAGTTTGATTTGAGTATGAAGAATAGGGGTCCATCAAAAATAAAGAAAGCCAGTCCCCCGTTTCCACTACTGTACAGCCTGATACAAAATGCTATAGAAGTTATATTACAAGCTATGGGATGAATATCTGGCTTTTTGTATAGTCATTCCAGTAGAGTAAGGTTTTATATTTTGATTGATGGTACTTTTGGCTCGGTAAGTGTGAACATCTGTGTGGATACTCCGTAGATATACTTTACATGAATGAGTGTTCATGTGAAGTATGTGCAGTGAGCATTCAAGTTACATGTTGGCACTCGGCATCAGTCAGGCCGACAGGACTAGCATGTTTGATCAGGTTTTACAGGTCTTCCCCACTGTCACCAGTCCCCTGCCAGGTGTGCATGCATGGTGTCTGGTTTAGTCATCAGCACTCACTTTGATCTCAGGCCTCAGACACAAGCGACTCAGAGAGACCCAGAGAGATCCAGTGAGACCCAGAGGGATCAAGAGAGATTCATAGAGATCCAGAGAGATCTATAATGATCTAGAGAGATCTAATGAAACCCAGACAGAGATCTAGAGAGATCTAGAGAGATCCAAAGAAACCCAGAGAGATCCAGAAAGTTCCAGAGAGATCCAGGAAGACCCAAAGAGATCTAGGGAGAGCCAGAGAAATCCAGAGAGATCTAGAAAGATCTAGACCAATCCAATGAAACCCAGACAGAGATCCAGGGAGATCAAGAGAGACCCATAGAGATACAGAAAGATCTACAGAGAGATCCAAAGAAACCAAGAGAGACTCAGAAAGAGCCATACACACCCAGAGAGACCCAGACAAATCCAGAGAGACTCAGAGATCCAGAGAGATCCAGAGAAGTCCAGAGAGACTCAGAGATCCAAACAGACCCAGAACTGAGATCCAGAGAAACCCGGAGAGATCCGGCAGAGATGCCTTCAAGGTCTTTCTCCAGGGAGAGGCCCTCATTTCTGGGGTGGTGGTACCATGCCAGTTCCTTAGATTGGGAATGGATACTACTACTATTTCTACTACTACTACTACTACTACTACTACTATTATTACTAATGCTGCTGCTACTACTATTACTACTACTGTGACAGGTGATTGGGAGTGGATATTACTACTACTGTCATTACTACAACTAATACTATTAGTACTACTAATTATATAGCACTTATCCTTATCTAGAGAGTCTAGCACATACCACATGCTTTACAAGAGGGCATAAAACAAGAATAGTTAAATATATCAGGAGAAATAAAAATACGAAAAACACAGAACAATATAGAAACTCACACTTCATCAATAGAAAATCCAAGGAAAAAGACGTCACAGTACTGGACACACTGTTTGATTGACAGGTGATCTCTGGGAAGTGCAGTGCAGAAACACCACAGCAATGAGCGCTTAGCACCAAAGACGGAGACAAAACATAAAATACAAGAAACTTGAGGATTACCTCTTTGAAGATGATAAGTACAATCTTAAAACCAATTCTTCACCCAACTGATAACCAGTGGAGAGATATTAATATTGAGGATGTATGTCCTCTCTGTTGGGCACCAGTTAAAATCCTATGGCTGCTGCATTCTGCACAAGCTGGAGACGGAAGAGTAACTGGATGGCTTCCCTCGGAGTCAAAGGAAAACACTTTTCTGGCCTGTGATCTGTTACACAACCTGCCATCCTGTCACAGCAGGGTATCCTTGTGTTGGTGAAAGGCCTGCTGGGATCTCACACCTCCAGCTCTCCTGGGTTAGTGGTAAGAGTCTTTAAATTTCTATCAGTAAGTAATGGAACTAACAGGGTTGCTACTGGTCTGTCCCCTTCAAAGAGTACATTTGTCTCAACTGGCTTTCCCTTCATTTCTTAATTCGTAGGCATGGACAGACAGGTGGGCACGTAGTCCTCATCTCACAGACAAATAGCTGATTGAAAAATGGGACGGGGAGCGTTGAAGGATAAAGAATGAGCTGCCATCGGTGTTCCTGTATGCCGACTTGCAGATGGTCCGAGGCGACTGGGTCCATCTCTCTTATAGCGTCTGAAAAAAACCTGATGGGGCGGAAGGCACATTTTTCTAAGAACAGTCGCTGATAGATCAACTGCACCCTCCAGCAGATTTATCTTCATCTTCCGTGACTACATCCCACTTTCCCTCTCTCTATCTGTGTCTGGGTGTGTGTGTGTGTGTGTTACATGAAGTGGCATAAAACGACTATCTCGAATCCCTATATATCAGACCGTAGAGTATGCTTTCTGCTACCCCTAGGCTACAAAATGTGTTCTCAATCTTAAGTGGCTGAACTCCGAGTCAAGAGACGCAGTCGTTTATTAATCTGATCTTGTGACTAAAGGGAGATGATTCTACAGCATTCATTTCACATGATTTGTTAGATGGCATTCTTGACTCTCTGAGACTTTCCTATTTGTCTATTTTAAATGTTACTGTCTGTACATTATCCTTTAGCTATGAGCCATTTGATTTAGCGATATGGTTCAAGTGGCATCAAAATTACGACCAAGGTGAATCGGAATGATGTCTCCTTCCATCCGTCTGTGTCCAGCTCTCTCCCATGTCTCAGCACCCCACATGTCTTTGATGTACCCAGCTTGGGCGTAAGATGCTGGCCCCCCTGTTGAGACCAAAGGGTGGCATGACCCTCCTACTGATCCCGGTCACAAGACAGGTGGCTCGTACCATTCACAGTCCGGAGACAGTGATTTGTTTTGACCTCCGGCTCTTGATCTTGTTTGTTCTCCCAAGATGTGACTGAAGTCTGGGAAGGTCACTAAGACATGAAAGTGCAATTCTCACTGTGAGTACTGACAGTTCAGACAGTTCTCCAGATGACTTTTATGCTATTTCTGTCTTATTATATTCTATAATGACAGGAAAATTGAGAGTTAGGTGTGACAAAGGTTGTAAGCAAAGATTTGAACGCACAATGTAACAAGTACATGGTACGTATCTTGGCTTGCTGATGCCACATTCAGTCATATCGGATTTACAGTGAATACAAGTTGCCAACAGGGAAGACTATTACAAGGGAAGTAACTTTTACAAGTAATATGTGCAAATGTTTTTTTGGAAAATAGTTCTGGAAAAAAGTAATTATGAAGGTTGCACACTTCTCTCCATATGAAAATATTTATTTTACATCACATGTTTTCTGCATTATGCCTTAAATAAATATTTTCACATGGAGAGAAGTGTGCAACCTTCATAATTACTTACTCTAACTTTGGACCGTTGGTTTGCACCTTTTTATGGGTGTGCTCTCTACTGCTGAACTACTTGGAAAATACCTTATAACAAAAAGGAGTGCCACAACAACTGACTTTACGATTGCCATCTTTGGATGTGGGCATTCCAACACGTTAAACACCTGAATGCTGCATCTTCTGATATGACATGAATGCAGCATGAGCCTCAGGGTGCCCCCTCTTGTAGTTCATACAATGCACTATACTTTCCTTTACACCGTGTTATCAAAGAATTGGTTGTAAAATTCCATGAAAATTAGCCATTAAATTTCCCTATCATTTGAGCTTGACATGCTAAAAGATGCATGCAGATAAGAGAGAGAGAAAGATATTGCAAATGTATATCTTTCAGTGTTTAGGATACAGAAGGCTGCATTTAGCCCAAACACGCTCAGCTTTTTGAAGTGTTGACAGACGGGGCTGGTGGTGAAGCGGCGGCCTCCTCGCCCGCAGCCTTCTAGCTGCAGCGACACTCTGAAGTGTGGACAAAACACTTGTGGGTTGGATAACTATGTCGACACACAGGAAAAACACAGGCGAACACGCTCACATGTACAAAAAGCGCATTCACGCACACCCTCAAGATCAAATTTTTTTTTTTGCTAGAAAAGATATGTCAGTGACAACACCTGTATTGTATTATACATTATGTTGATACACAAAATTTGTGATCACAGACAGTTATGGGCGACAGAAATTGCTGGCAATGGTGAGAACCGAGCTATACCCTGCAGAAGTATAGAAGCAAGACACCATCAAAATTCTGTTTCCTTTTGACGTATTTTTTAACCTGGAAGTCCCATTGAGATTAAGAATCCGTTCACCTGGGAATCCCAACAGCAAAGTCAAGTGTCACCCCCCCCCCCCCCACCACCTTCATACCAGCAGTTGTTCTCAGAGCGCTCTTCAAAAAGGGAAGGATGAGCTCATGTGTCCTGTGTTCTGATAATGGCTGTAATGTCTATACTGAAGACATGCAGAAAATGCACTCAGGTCCTGTCTTTAAGTGGAGGTTTGGACCTGAGTCTCAGTCTCTGCTGTATGACTGGAGTGTTGATGTCCACCGCCATGTGAATGGGCCTCTGTATGCGGTCCAGTCCTCCTCACTATCCCCATTGTCTCCTTTGATTGACAGGCAGGCCGCTGATAAAGCAAATGACCATGGTACCCTACACTACAGCCCTCCAAGAAGAGCACCAGCTATATTACTTTACCATATATTTGGATTTAGAAAAAAAATGGCCTAAGCTAGTTGAATAAGCCACGTGTAAATGCTGCTTGGAAGTTGTTGAATAGAATTACGTTTTCATGGTCTAAAACTGAAATATTCGAGTGGTAATCATCCAAGTTAAAAGGAAAACTCCCCTCAGATCCTCTTACACTGTTAGATCTCATCAGTCTGTGATGTTCAGTACATTCCAGGAGTTATTTGGTGATGAAGTGTCGTAATTTAATATTTTCTCTACTTCTACTTCTTCAGTAAGTGATTTCCTACATTTCCCAGAATGCCTTACGACAACCCCCAGAGAATTGTGAACTTGTTGCTTTCACTCAAAGGTGGGCGTATGGCAGAGGTGGGGGACTTGAGTCACATGACTTGACTCGAGTCAGACTCAGAGTCGCAAATTTGAGGACTTGATACTTGCTTGACTAACATTGACAAAAGACTCGACTTGACTTTGACTTGGTATTCATGACTTGAGACTTGACTTAGACTTGAGACAGATGACTCAAAAGGACTTGACTTTTTTTTTTTATTAAATATTTACTTATTACTAATTTGGGAGGCTTGTTATTGACCACAAAATGTCAAATATCAGTAAGATTTATAAGATGTAAGCAGGCTGCAACAGTTTTCGTTAATGTTGAAAATAAAACTCAACTTTTCATGACCACTGTCTTTTAACTGATTTAAATGTGGAAACTGGGGTAGATCATCAGAATTTCGTATGACTTGACTTGTGACTTGCTTGACCTGAGCAATGACTTGACTTGCTTTACTTATAGCAGGGACTCGACTTGACTTGCTTGATTCTCATCACAATAACTTGGGACTTGAAGGTTAAGACTTGAGACTTGCTTGTGACTTGCACATGTGTGACTTACTCCCACCTCTGGCGTATGGGCATATAAATATAGCTAGCTAGCCAACTAGTTAATGAACACTGGCGCGTGTCTATGATCGTGGCCACTTCGCCTACTCAAAATGCAACATGTCTTGTGGCTGCAATGCATTCAGGTCTATTGAGGCTACTGTGGGTGGAGAAATTGGTCTCTCTGCCTCTTCTAAGATGGATTTCTCCCTGTATGCCCTCGCTCTTTGATTGTGAGGGACTGACACCAAAACCTGATGTTTATCACTGATGTTTTAGATCAATGAAACATTTCCTGCTATCAAACTCCATTGTAGCTGCTGGAAATATCTCACCGCGACGTCACACTGTCTACATTTGGCCAGTTATCCATGGGAATAAGAAAAATACACCAAATAACAACATGGACCCAGAAATGCAAGGTACATCACAATAGCTGTTAAAAAGTGTTAAAGTGTTTTAGGGAAGTTTTTTTTTCTTTTAATCTGTAATTGTAGATAGTTTCATAAAGTATTCTGGAATTCTGCAGATGCACTATCCTAGGTAAATTTGCTTAGGGACGCTGTGTTTGTAGTTAAGTGATGGGAGTTGGGAGATTTTCCTCGCTCTTAGTCAAAATGACACAGCTGAGAAATCACTCTTTTCTGCTACTAGACAGTAGCCTATACAGTGGAGAACTAGTCGAATTCCTCACACAGCAGCCCACACTGCACGACCGCCTGATTGGTTGTATTGCCTTGTAGAAAAGCGTCTCCATTTCCTTTTCCGGTTCATTGTCATTGTTTTCATCTCCATGCTAACATCTCATGGTCAACTCTAGAGCTGCAACGATTAACCGATTAATCGATTAGTTGTCAACTATTAAATTAATCGCCAACTATTTTGATAATCGATTAATCGGTTTGAGTAATTTTTTTAGAAAAACAAGTAGCTCAGCTGATTCCAGCTTCTTAAATGTGAATATTTTCTGGTTTCTTTCCTCCTCTATGACAGTAAACTGAATATCTTTGGGTTGTGGACAAAACAAGACATTTGAGGACGTCATCTTGGGCTTTGGGAAACACTGATCCACATTTTTCACCATTTTCTGACATTTTATAGACCAAACAACTAATCGATTAATCAAGAAAATAATCGACAGATTAATCGACAATGAAAATAATCGTTAGTTGCAGCCCTAGTCAACTCTTTTGGTTTGTAGTGCTGAAATGATTAGTCGATTAATTGTTTTAGTCATTTATCAAGTAAAAATACCAAACATTTTCTGGTTACAGCTTCACAAATGCTAAGATATGCTGCTTTTCTCTGGTTCATATCATTCTAAAATTAATACTTTGGGGTTTTTTGGCTGCTGGTCAGACTAAGTAAGCAATTTTAAGAATCACTTTGGGCTCCTTGTCTTTATTTTTGACATTTTATAGACTAAATGAAACGAACAATATAAAGCACAGCGAGTATAAAAATTAATTGTATAAAATCTGTTGTCATCCAGAATTAATAAGGCAAATGAATGAATGAATGAATGAATGAAAACTAAAAATTGATAGACAGATAGATACATAGGCTACATACACACATTTGTATGCAGCAGCATGTTTGACTGTGTTTCTATTTCAGGCAAGTTGGACTTTGTTCGTATCACTGCCTTAACTCATCCTCTCCTGCTCCTCACATGTATTATCTCCTCCTCTCCACTCCCTGAGCTCCCTCCCTATCTCTCTTCTCCCTCTTTTATCCTCAAGTGAAGTCATCCTTATCTGGAGGCCCGGGCCCCGTGTCATCCTCTCTCCACCATTAGGTGCTACCTGATCCCCTTCGCCAGTGAGGTTGTAATTATGGGAAATGGCTGTTTTTAGATCTTAACTTCAAGTGCAATCCAGTCATGCTTGAAATCTGTACATAGATCCGATGATCCGTCCAACTACTGTTACATTCTGTGAAAGTGAACCAGCGCAGAAGCAGAAAAACAACTCTGTTTTTCAGCGTGAAATGATCTTTTGATTATAGTTGGGAACAATCCCTCTCTAATCTCAGCCTTGATGATCAGTTTTTTCTGCTAAGCACTCATTGCTGTGCTGTTTTTGTCTCCATCTGAAGTTTGGGTTTCTGTAGGTGGCGCTCTTTGCTTTGTCTGTTCAGCCGTGGTGGCTATCGCTGCTCATGCTAACTACCCAGTTCTTCTTCTTCTGTTTATTCCAAACAAACCGGAAACATAAAGCACATCACTTCCAGTGCGGCAGAGGAGTTTTCCCAGGAAACAGCTACCAGACAGCAGCTGTTTAGAAGCTTGAACTGGACATAGGTTGAATAACTATTGTGTTACAGCAATCAGTGATAGAGAGTAGCCAGTGGTGGAATGTAACTAAGTACATTTACTCAAGTACTGTACTTAAGTACAATTTAGAGCTACTTGTACTTTACTTGAGTATTTCCATTTCATGCTACTTTATACTTCTACTCCACTACATTTCAGAGGGAAATATTGTACTTTTTACTCCACTACATTTATTTGACAGCTTTAGTTACTAGTTACTTTGCAGATTTAGATTATTAATACAAATTATAAATCAACTAATAAATTATGATATATTTTTTATAGGTTAAGCTACCCAACAGTATATAAAGTAATTAAAATTAGCTCCACTTTTACCAACACATTAATGCATCAATAATTATAGTCCAATAACGTGATATATATGATTCTGAAATGGGCCATCCTGCATAATGACTACTTTTACTTTTGCTACTTTAAGTATATTTTGATGCTAATACTTTTGTACTTTGACTTAAGTAACATTTTGAATGCAGGACTTTTACTTGTAACAAAGTATTTTTACACTGTGGTATTGCTACTTTTACTTAAGTCAAAGATCTGAGTACTTCTTCCACCACTGAGAGTAGCACAGTGGACATTTATTTGTATGAAAATGTTACAGATTATTACTTTAAATTAAATTGCATAAAATCTGTTGCCATCCAGAATTAATAAGGCAAATGAATGAATGAATGAATGAATGAATGAATGAAAGCTAAAAATTGATAGACAGATAGATAGATACATAGGCTAAATACATACATACATACATCCTTTAAAACCGTCCTATATAAACATCCTTTAGAACCTATTGAATAAAATATGCAGCATCTTATTAAGCACATTACATCTCTAATATGCTGCAGATAGAAGGCATTTACAAGAGAACATCCTCCCTGCTCTATGGGCCATCTATCCATCAACGCTCCCACAAAATAACACGACTTTTACATTCGAGCAGTTCCGTTCCCCTGTCTCCAGTCGTATCTCCCCCTCGACACAAATCAAATCCAAATTCCGAGGTGGGGGGCGTTCCTTTTTGAAGTGTGTCTTCAGGCTCTGTGTTTTATCTGCCCCGTGATTTATTTATTCATCAAGGCACTGTGCCCTGCCTTTAATATCACTGAAGGAAACTGTTTAAAGATAAATTAGCAGGCATGAAGTCACACCTCCAGCGTGTTGCCGGTGGTAAAAGCTTTTCTGATGTTAAGATGGTCTGAGGTTTCTGGGTTCTATTCTATTCTATTCTATTCTATACACTTTGACACACACACACACACACACTCACTCTTTTTATATGAAAGAAACACTATGACCACCTGAGTGAAAATTGCATCAGAACAACATTTTGTATTTTGCGTATTTTTCAAGTAACCTGATCACTGCCAGCATCAAATAAAACCACGTAAGAGAAAAAAAAAACACACATCTAGATCAGTGGCTCCCAAACTGTGGTCCAGGGGCCACCAGTGGTCCTTCAGGGGTTTCTAGAAGGTCCCCAGCAAAATGGAGAACAGTGTAATTTCACTCACTAGAAATAAGCACAATGAGAAAATTCATAAAGATGCTTTTTTTTGTTCATAGGTTTCACTGTCCACTGTTGCTCCCCGCCTACACTATAGACAATAATGTCATTCTGTATAAAGTCATATGTAATAAAAATGCTCTCAGATCGGGTCCCTTTTATCGAATGCAGGTTTGTGGTCAAAATCTTATTTTTGGAGGTTCTTGACATGAAAAAAGTTTGGGAAAGCCTGATCTAGATCCAGGGATGTACTAGAGAATAATGCACCTAACCATGGGTGTCAGTTAGATATGACAAGCTGTTTCACTCGCCATATCTTAGCCTGATTGCAAATTTTGTATAGCTTTTGTCATTATAATGAAGAACAAAGATCAAGCAAGAAAAGACAGAAGCCATATTTAAAAAAAAAAAAAAAAAAAAAAAAAAATCTCCATCAGGGGAGCATTCAGGTCCAATATCTGGTCAGTCCATCTGATAATATTTAGTTTCTACATATATTGATATAGCCTACATATAAAATGCAGGGACTTAAACATAAGTTATGGTTTAGTGAATTGACGTTTTTAGCCTGAAATAAATCTTTATGATATAACTTCATAGGCAACATCTTGGTAAGTATATAAAACTGATATACATGACATGAAGATAGGGTCTTCCTCAGGGAAAAAAACAAAAGCATAAATCAATGCTTTCCTGAGATTTTATTTAATATATGGGTCTATTGGTGGCTGTTTTCCTGACAATTATCATTAACTGGAGTTGATATAGTTTACCCCCCTTTTCTTTAGCGGCCCTGTGTCCCCGGCAGTCCCTCATCCCAGATCCTGAGGTGAGACCGGCGGAGCCGCCCATCGGGACGGTCCCAGCCGGAGAGAACCCGCCTACCGCGACCTCTGATAGGCGCGGAGCCGCACTTCATCCTCCGCAGCCGTCAATGTAACGTATTTCCATTTCCAAGACGCTCACAGGGTGATAGAGCCAATCCGCCGATGGGACAATAATCCTCGAAGCCGACAAACACGAGAAGTGAATGCGCGTTTCCAGGCTGGTGGACTATTCCTCAAGGCTTTCGGAACCTGCGCAAGTTTGACAGCTGGAGGATTTCTTTTAAAGTAAGTGCTTTTATTTGAGCCACTGACACAGTACGGACAGGGATCAATAAGGCGACAAAACAAGGGACTGCGCGGTGGTAAACAGGCGAACGGGGCTTGTCTACATGGAAAATATCAGCCGGTGCTATTTCATAGATTGTTTTGAGGTAGAAAACGCTTCCTGGTGAAATCTGGAAAGCGATGTGTAACGTGATAGTATTCTGTGGTGCGCACCTTGTGTGAATTTCCTCGAAAATGCTGCTCTTTGCTTGACCCACTTTGACCCCCCATTTCAGCTCCATGAAAAAATTAACCCACAGGAATAAAGACATGAATAAAATGGCTATGAGAAAATCACTGAAGAACCTTTTCTATTTTTTTTTTTTTTAAGAAAAAAAAAGTTACATAAATTAGACGACTGTGGGTTTGTCTCAGTTTATTTGAACTGCATATGCAAATGATAAAATATGTTTTCGTTTCAACATTAATAAATAAGACCACAGACAAAGAACGGATCTCCTGTTGTGAATATTGCTCATTAATTACTTATTTACTTCAGTGTATCAGGTGGCCTATCTCTTAATTTTTCTGGCACAATTATTATTGTTTTTATTTAACATTTTTCTCTACTGTAATAAAATGTAATGGAATCCAAGAGGACAAGCAGTGTTAGTCTACATCTGGATCACACCTCCTGTCACAGCTACTCCTGTTAGCTGTTAAGCATGTACATCAGTATGCTATGTATGCAGGTTGAGTTTCACACATGTGGACAGTGTTACAGGCCCTGATCCCCAGTGGAAACACAACATGGTGTGGTTGCTCAGGGTGTGAGCGTGAGTAGCAGGTGTGTCGTTCGTTCCCCACCAACACACAGCAGACAAATGCATGGAGACAAGATGTTTTTGGGGATGGGTGCAGCCAGAAAAGGGGCAACACCCCCCCCCCCCACCCCACCCCACCGCACCCCCCCCCCCCCCCATCGGCGGGCTTTGTTCTAGTGGCATGCTTGTTGCTATGTGGATTTTTTAGTGCATCTGTTTGGGAGTGGTTGCTTCATATTTGCCAGAGGTTGCTCCGGGGGCAGAGGCTTGCCCCCCCCCCCCAGTCTCCTGCTGTCCTTCTCCCTGGCGTGGAGCTCCTCTCCACTGGGTGAGGCTTGATCTGCAGACCCCCTGTCACTTATACACACAGTAAAAATAAAGGTGCAGACTGGAACCGAAAAATAGTTCTTCGGAGTGATGCCTGAGAAGAACCATTTCTGGTTCCACAAAGAAGAACCATATCTGGATCTTTGGGATATTAATATATTCTTAATTCTTAGTTAGATGGTGAGATAAATGTGGAAAACAACCAAACCCCTCCATAGTAGGCTATATATTGAGGTTAAATGAGGCTATACAAGGGCAGATAAACAAAAAAACAATGCGGGGGTCTAAGCAAAGGAGTGCAGGTTCTTTGTGGAACTGCAAATGGTTCTTCTATGGCATCACTCCGAAGAACCATCTTCGGATCCAGTTGGCACTTGTATTTTTCTGTGTGTAGGCTCAGATCCCAGACCAGTGCATTTGTGCCCATCAGTTACGCATGGAATGGACTAGACATGATGGTCTGAGCTCTGCTGGTGACCACAGGCTCTGTCCAACTGTTACTGAGACATAACGCTGAAACAGCAGGATATGGCATCCGTGCAGCATTGGTCTGAAAGTCTGTATGTGTGTGTGTGTGTGTGTGTGTGTGTGTGTGAGCGCGTGTGTGCGTGATAAGCTCAAGACACAGATGGAAACGTGAAGAAGGCTATTGCCGTGCCATGACTTGGAAATCCCCCATAGCAGCTGACCTCACTTCTGAACTGCTCTCTGTGATTTGAATAGAAGAATAAGTGGCTTTAATTTGCTGTGAAGCCCATCTGTAGTCTAGGCTAATATTGATAATCAGATGTTTGAGTTTGCCCCTTTTGTGTTCCGGGCCCCATCAGCATAACAATAGCAGAAGAAGAAAAATGAGTCTGTGGAGATTATGAAAGAAGAAAAGAGTGCGTCTGTGGGCAGCTCCACTGTTGCCTGGTGCCCACGCGTGGCACAGACAGCCAGGAGGTCCCCAGGGCCCCATGCGGGTGCGGGTGGAAGGGCCACTTCGCTGCTCATCCTCCCAAACAGAGGCTGCTGGAGCTCTCGGGAATGAATTCAGATGTATATTCAGCTTCTCAAAGGCATGTGGACCCCTGTCTTCTCGCTCTGTTAGATGGTTAACGTAATAATCTGCAATATTTTCATATAATTAAATTTCCTATCACAGAATGACGCAACACAATAGTGATCCAACCTATAGCCAGGTTAGGAAAGCATTTATATTTGCTGTTCTGAACACCCGGTGTCTGGTAGCTTTTTCCTGGGAAAGATCTTCTGCCGCATAGGAAGTGATGCGTTTTACGTTTCCGGTTTGTTTTGGAATAAATAGAAGAAGAAGAACTGGGTAGTTAGCATTAGCAGCGATAGCCACCATGGCTGAACAGACAAAGAACAGAGCGCCACCTACAGAAACTCAAACTTGCATCAACAGAAAACGCAAGCTCCGCCCCCACACTGTTTGATTGACAGGTGATCTGTGGGAAGCGCAGTGCAGAAACACCACAGCAATGAGCGCTTAGGACCAAAGATGGAGACAAAAGAAAAAAGAAAAAAGAAAAACAAGGATTGCTGATTACCATTTTAAATCAATAAATGTAAAAAAAAAAGTTGGTTTTGTTTTAGGCTTGTGCAGTGAACATCCTCTTAGTTGTCCATTAATGAATTCATCATACATATTATTTTGCACCCCCTCCTCTAAAGCTGCATTAAAATTGTATTACCCCTGTATCGTTGATGGATAGGTGCTTAGCGCCACACGCCCCTGCTGTGTGATGGATGATGTCTGCAGCTGCGACCGGACTGAGAAATGGTCTGTCGCCTGTGTGAAGAAAACTCTATTCCCCTTCATTAGCTTTAGACACTTTCCATTATGTGGCTCTGTGAAGGAAAGCGCTCCCACATCTGTGACTGTGGCTGGCCCGGCGCTGTGGGACCGGACACATCCAGGTGTGTTGTCAAATAGCAAGGACAAGGATGGCGGCATACGGGCCATTATCCTCAGCCACAGTAGGAGCGAATGGGGGAGGATGGGGGTAACTTGCATGATGATGGTATGAGCATGAAAGGAATACAGTTAGAAAATATTAAGATTCTATGACTGTATTTCCTGCATTCTTGTGACTTTTTATGCATATAAAAATGAAAATATAGAATGAATCCCACATCTTTTAATTATTAGTTATTTTATTTACAAAATGCAAATCAGTTCATAAAATTACATATCATTACACTACTTACATATAACTAGTTCTATATGCGCCTGTAAGTTGTATATTTGTCTCCAACCACCACTGAACTAATAACAATGATCATGAAGAAGGAAGGAATTTATTCATGGTTATAACTGTCTAAAATTACAATATTACCATACTACACATCTGCTAAACAAAATAGTGTTTTTTACCATTTTAAAGACCCATCTGGATCTCATACTGCTATCCGTAGCTGAAACATGATGCTGTTTTACCTAAATGAAATAAGCTTCTTGCAGAAAAAAGATATTGGTCTAAGAGAAACCCAAAAATCCCTGATGGGATATTTTTGCCTGTATAGTGCCTGCTAATAACGTAACCATGGAGACTGCATTTTTGCTGTAGCCTAACGTTGCCTGTTGATGTTTAGAAACAGCATTGATAGTATAGGGCCTAGATTTTTTGTGTTACTGGTTTTAACAAATATAGTAAATAGACAGATTGTGGAATTTGATCAAAATATGTGAGAAAATCATGGGATCAGGGGAGAACACCAGGAGAGCGGTGTGAAAACCAGGAGTCTCCTGGAAAAATCAGAAAAAAGTCAGAATCAGAATCAATCACAATAAAGCGTGAAAAAAATCACATAGGAAAACCAACATGTGTCCAAAAAGCAGTGGGTTTTCACATGTGACTTTTTTGTAAGGGATAATATTTCATTTTTTACATTTATTCTACGGGCAAAAACAAGTAAAAACCAACAACAGCAGCAAACAATCTACCTGGGACACATGGATGATTTTGGTGTCTATGTTCTCATCACTCAATGGGGAAGTTAAAGGGACAATCTGCCAAAAACTTAGTAAATTCCTTTAAGATGCAACTTGTCCCTGGCGTACTGGGCCACCCATCAGGTGCCTCCCTGCTAGGTTTGATAGATGTCCTGTGTGACGCACCTGTCTGTCCTCACTCCATAGATTTTACATGTTAGCATTTGACAAATGAGTCCTGTTAGGGTGTAAGTGCTTTGAGCTCAGTGAAGTAACAAGAAGTAACAAAAACCTGCCCTGGAAAGTAAAGCTGGAGCAGAATAGTGATAGTGCAGTCGCTGTGTTTTTTTTATCCCTATCTTTTCCTGTCACACACACACACACACACACACACACACACACAGGGTCTTGTTATGGAACTGGCTGTCCCCCTGGTTTCCTGATGTAAAACTGGAGAGCAGACCAGAGCCTGTCTGCTAGTTAATCAGCAGGGTCACTTGAGCTTTTTTTGCAAAAACACAAAATGGTTTTCTGAGATTCCACTGAAAAACATATCCGATTTTACTGTATAGTCTTTAAAATTTTATGTGTTTTTGTCTTTTACATCAAAAGAAAGATTGCCTCTCAAACCTCCTTTTATAGGTTCATGTTCAACTTTGACACAAGGTTCTGTTTTTTGTCTGTTTGCCTTTTAAAAGCCACTTTCTGGTTTTTGTTCTGTGTTTTTCCTCAGACTTTCTGGCCTGTTGAGAACATTAAAAGGGAAATACCCCGCATTTTTATAAGGAGCCTCAGAAGCCCACACAGCTGCCCTCGGTCTGCTCTCACAAATCACTGGCGCGCCCTTGTCATCGCTAGACTGTTCAAGTGGGTCACTGATGGTGGGTGAGCTTGGGTGGCGATGTTTCAGACCAGTCTGAACCAGTTGAAACCCCTCAGACCAGAGAGCGTCTAGTCCTGGTCCTGGTCTAGTTCCTTTACCTCAGAGAAGGGTTATCCAATTCGTAATGATATTGGATCAATATCTACAACACAGAGACTGCAACACAGACAAGTCTCTGCCAAATGGAGCTCCTTCAGGCTAGTCAGTGATATTAGATAATGTCCAGAGAGAGATATTCCCAAATCTATGTTTGTAAAGCTACTGAAAGTGTTAAAAACTCCTTCAAAAATGCATACTCAAAGCTAGAATTATTATAAAATGTATATCAAGTGCATAATATGTCAAAATAATCACAGTTTAGTATTTTATCCATATTATTCTAGTCCCTTATGATGCAGGATATCCCAACATAGAACTAGAGTTACAATATGTAACTGTTGTTCTTTATAAAACCAAACAGTCGCAGCTCTACATCCGGTTTACATTTGACATTCCCATATTAAGTATCCTAAAAATATGAATGGTGTCGATGTCATTCTTCAAATTGAATCAGAAGTCTTCACAACTTTGTAATGACAGGCCAATTATTGGTAATGTGTAGAAACTTGTAAATTGAGGCAAGAGGAATGTTGGATCCATTATCAACCACAAGGTGTTTTACATTCAAGACTGCATATTCTATAGATAGTCAATTAATCAATGTTAAAAACAGACAGCTGTAATAGATAACTGTCTTTCCACCATATAAGCACTGGCTTTATGTATAGGGCAATCACTGTTGTGCTGCGCTCACATGGCTGACTAATTGTAAAGCCCGTTCACAGTGTTCAGACTGAAGATTTATATATTCTAGGGATGGGATGATATATTGAAATGCAATATATCGCAGTACAAAAATGTGACAGTATGTATCGTGGGTCAGAATAAAGAAACGTGATATTAGCTCCATGTTCATTTGAATGATCCGATATCGATACATAAAATCCTGAGATCGATCTTTTAATATATGCCTTTTCCCGTGGATGCTTGAAGCTTGAAGCTACACTGCACTAAAGAAAGCATCTCACTGACTGTAGAGCCTGTAGAGTTGCACTATATTGTGTTGACTGCTGTAGTGTGTTGGTCATGTTAAATAAAAAGTACATTAATGTAACTGCTTTGGGGTCAATTCTAAATGTAAACATTAATATTTTTAATAATGCACCAGGTTAGAGGGTTCCTTGTACAATTTACAGCATTAGTTCCCTGAGAATCTCTTTCATATCCAAGCAAAATTGGTATTGTAACTGAAATATCCCTAACCGAATCGATATTGAATCGAATCAAATCAAATCAGAAATAGAATCGAATCGGGACCTTGTGAATCAGAATCAAATCGATTCGGGAAATCAGTGGCGATACCCAGCCCTACTCCCTGTTATTCTAATGTAGTAATCACAAATGAGAAGGCTTGACCATCACAATTTCACAAGCTCTTCATCCAAATTATATTATCTACACTTCGTAATGACATTTTTAAATTGTTTACATTCTAGCGAGCCAGTGCCATCGCTAGAAAGATTTGTGCCTAAAAAAATAAACATAATTCTGCACAGTCAGACTTTGTTGTCACTGAACTTTTATTTATTACATCGTATGGTGCTTGCATTGAATCGTGAATCCAGTATTGTGTATCAAATCATATCATGAGATAAGCATATCCTCCCATCCCTGATATATTCCACGGATTGTATGGCACAGGTACGCTACTTTAAACAAGCACACGCAGCTTGATTCAGTCTCAGATAGTTTTTAGAAATCAGGCGTAAGCACAACTTGAAAAATGATTTTACATTAAAGAGTAGATCCTGTGCTGGGCTGTGGATGGTTTGGCACTGAGGAGACCCTGTCAGGAGGATAAAGGCCATGGCCTGATGCCTCCTGTATCCATGCCTTAGTTGTTTTAACCCCCGGGGCATGTCGCATCATTCACAACTGAACTGAACTGGGACGACAGAGCTGTGGCTTCTTATGTTTTGTTAAGAAATCGATGTAACTTGGGGGCAACTTGGTGATATGAGGGGGGGGTTTCCCCTGTCTGACATACTTCTAATGCTCGCTGTGAATTATTCAGCAAAGTTTGCGCAAGCTTAAACGCATGGATGGCTTCGGTAAGATCTTTATGTTCGGTCAGTGCCTTAACACTGAAAAGGCACCGCTTAGCTGTCAAGGCCTCATAGCTTTAGGCAGGGGGCTGGGCAGAGTGATGTTCAACTGGGCTTTTTCTCTGCTATAATGAGAGAGGGAAGACCTTAGAGAAAGATACGGTGACTTATATAGTCCTTTATGTTGCCTTTATTAAGTTATTTTTCTGTCTTACTGGTTAAGTGAGTAAATATATTTGATTTGTCCACACTGCAGGGCACATGCTTTTCCATGCCACAGAGGCTTGTATCCTGTTGTCGCCCTTCTGTTGCTTTTTTTGGTCCTGAAATATCGGGGTTAAACGCTTGATTTGCATAAACTGGGTGGCATATCCGAAAGATCCCACTTATCTGAATATTTATTTTGTGTTGCTATATCGCGCTGAAAGCTTCTTATTATGGAGCCTAGATTGAATTTTCATTGATGTTGCGTGCTGCGTTGTGCTCAGTGGTTCATTGTTGAGATTCCGTCGACCTACAAACACAGATCAAAGCAAAGAGGATGTTCACCCTACGGAAAATGAAGGCAAATGTTGAACGCTGAAAAACCCTTTGAATGTTTTTCCTGAGGGAATTTCGATTTTCAAATGTATAAAATAATAGAAATCCTTTAAAATACCCTTACCCATTTACATGAATTCACCCCTTCATGCAAAATCCCCTTAAAATGAGTTACGGGAGTTATTAACGGAGGAGACCCCCATCAAAACCACCTTAAACACCCCTTAACGTTTGAGTGCTTACTTTCTAATTTAGAGTAACACGAATCAACCGATGAATAAATCCCTTAAAAACCCATGATACTAACCTTACTTTTTAAAAGCTATGTTATTTTTAATGGATAATTAATGTTTATGTAATGAGGAATTAAGGACATTTCAGGGATAAAATTAAGGCGTTTGGTTTCGTAGCGAATTTGACTGAATCCTCTATTAATCCTTTCAGAAATGTCCTTGGCATAGTTGAATTCAGACACATACAACATATTTCTCTCTCTTCCTCTATGTGTCTAGGCTATATCCCGCTCCTCGGTGCACTGTACGCCCCTGCATATCATCAAGTTGGCACCCTGAAGATTTACACGCTGTAGTGACCTTTTCTATTTTAGTATGCAGCCTGGGTCCTCACCCTGCCTCGCCTCTGACTGGCAGAGGGCACGGAGGCTCAGCCCAGGCTCTCCACAAGCCTCTGGGGATTTCTCGTTTTATCATCTCCTTTGATGTTCAGCACTTTTACTCCATGCTTGTGATTGGATAGCTGGCGATGAATAATTCATGTTTTAGTAGTAAACGTAGCAGTACTCGCAGTTTTCCCCTATCAATGTTGTGTGGCACACACTGATTCATGTATTTTCAATAGTATCTTTCTGCATCTTATTTTTACTGAATTCTTAAACATAGATTTAGTGCAATAATAATCCCAGATGTTTCTTCCGGATACATAGGTGTACCTCAGCGTTTTGCAGTAATAAATATCGCCTTACATTTTTGCTTTTAATTGACAGCTTCAACCTTTTTCCACCTTCCACCTGAATGTGAATCGATCAGACCAATTTTCCTCAGGTTACATGGTTGTTCTCTTTGTAGTGAAGCAACCAGTCTGTTGACTTTGAAGTTGGGACTTTACAGGGCAAACGCTTTAAACTTTATGCAGCGTGTCTAATTGTGCTTTTTTTTTTTTTGACAGACAGAGGTGTTGGGAAGAAAGGACCAAAAAAAATGGCCCTAAACCTCTCAGATTTCCTCAGGGAAATGAGTTCTGGGAGGTTAAGGTCTTCTGTAGCTACAGTAGTTTCAGAGACAGCAGGGGTTAACAGAAGAAAACCTGAGACTTTAAGTTTTTTTTAGGTATACCCAATCTGTTTCGACCCAGCCAACCAAATTAAAGGGACTAGCTGCTCAGTTAACTCTCTGACTGTGAATGGAAGAATTTATTAGGACTGCAAAGAAGTTAATATTTTGGGTCCTGCTCAGAACCTGCAGCCTTATTAAGTTTTGGCGTGACAGAGACAGCACTACATAGCAAAGAACATCATACAGTTCATGCAGACTGTCATTCTATATGACTGTCCTCCGCTGTTGAAATGATGAAATCTGATATCATTCCACATGCATCAGAAAGCCTATACCTACAGTATGTTCTCTGTAAAAATCGTGTGTGTGTGTGTTTTTTTTTTTTTTGGATGATTTTAGTTTTTTTTACTATCCTGCCACTAGTAGATTATAGGTTTATAAAAGCTTGTGCAATTTTTATTTTTTTTACATTTTTATTTTTTTTTGGGGGGGGGGGTTCTATATCACGGGAAATATTGTAATATTTTGTGAATATCGCAATATTTTTGTTAGAATATATTTTCGATAAAATTGAATATCGCCCCAAGCCTACACCAACGTGGACAATCACAAGTCACCCATCCATGGCCTGTGTGCATGCGGTGTGAGAAGGCTTGGTCACTGAAACAAAAAGGGGTCAAAAACACCACTTGGCCCCCCAACTCCCAATTAGCTCCTATAGCCTTGTAGCTGGGCCGCGGTGCTGGTCGCCATCAGGTTCAAGGGGATTGGATCTCCCCCTGCAGCTGTCACAGGGATGCATTATCCCCACACTGATCCCCGCATAGCGCACCCCTCCCCACAGGCCCGCACCAGGAAATTCACACGTCCCAGACACCCTTCAAAGGGATTTGGTGTACATCCTCTGTTTCACATGCGGGGTTTTAGGCCCCTTGCTGCCAAACAATGTGGGAGAGCTGGTATGTGCCCACGGCAGGAGCCTGCCTGCACCCCAACCCGCTCACTAAAGCATTATGTGTAAAACACAAGTGCTTGTACATCACCACTGGGTGTAAAAATGGCTGCATAGAGGATCCTTATGTGGCGAAGCTATGAAAAATTAGGAATTTTTGAGTACTGGTATGTGGAAGAGCGAGGGGAGTGATGGAGGGAGATAGAGAGAGAGAGAGAGAGAGAGAGAGAGAGAGAGAGAGAGAGAGAGAAGCACGAGGAAGGAAGGGAGAGAGTGTGACAGTGAAAGTCAAGTGTTGTGTGTGTGGGGAGAGAGGCCCATTGTAAAATCAGTGGCCTTCAATAGAGTTCTTGCTTTCAGCTCCAGTAGCCCAGCATTGTGTGAGGAAATAAACCAGCTCATGTATTAGGGATCTGTCCAAATAACTGATAGCTTTATCAATAGCTTTGGGATTTTGGGGGATAACTGACAACTTTGTAACTGACTTTCAAATTGAATCTTATTTTTTAGACATTCTAGACATTCAGACTTTTAGCTGTGCAAAGTATTTTTTTCTTTAAGTAAATACGGGTAGCTATTAATGTATTCCTCGATTGTACAGTAAGACTATGCTGAAGATCTATGCCTATACATAGCTGATGTGACCAAACACTAAATAATTTATCATTTGGTCATGGGAATTGTAGCATGCCAACAAGAAGAGAATTATTGACAACCGTCATGTGTATAAAAAGGAGTAAGGCATTTTCACTGCTCCTACTCCACGTTTTTGGGAGACAGGCCCCTAACAGGAGTCATCTGTCAAATGCTAGCATGTAAAATCTATGGAGTGAGGACAGGTGCACCACACGGGACATCTATCAAACTTAGCAGGGAGGCACCTAACGGCTGTCCCATTACACCAGGGACATTTCTGGGTCAGTAATGATCAAGCAGCGCAGTGCGATTTTGGTGTCAAGGATTACCGGGATTTGCACTTGTGTCGCCTGTCTGCTCAGACCAGGTCAAAGGTCAAAGGCGCATAGCGTAAAAAAATAGAACCCTTAGTGTTAGAGCTGCTACAATATGGTGACCAGACGTCCCGGTTTGTCCGGGATTGTCCCGGTTTCAAGATGGGTGTCCCGAGTCCCAACAAATATCTGTAAAACACTAAAATGTCCCGGTTTTCAACATTCACTACCAAATTGTCCCTGTTTTCACCACAATTAAATAATAATAATAGTATTATACTTGTTTTCAGCACTTACATAGACGTTTATCATGTTCTGTCCCGCTCATTATTACCTAACCCAATCAAAAAACATAAACAATGCACCACGCGTCTGAATTCAACACTTATTTATCTGTATGTGTGTCAATCAATCAATGTCATTGTCAAGGCTGTTGCTAGCCTCTGACGCTTCTGACTCTGTCTGACAGAATCTGTCAGTACGCTAACGATTAGCTGTCATGCCGAAGAGAAAGTCGGTCTTTTCTAAAGACTCCAGAAGTAGCCGGCAACAAAAATGCTGCATTCTGCACACACTGCAAGAGAACATTTTCGGTCGCGCATGGTGGAAATGCCGACATAAAAGATCATATTAAGACGGCCACACATAAGCTGCTTAGGCGGCTTAGCGGTGTTTTGTGTTTACTAGTGTTATTATACAGTTTTCAAATAAACCATGTTTTGGTGGATTTTTGGAGACAAAACAATTTTTCGTTTGCTGAGGCTCTGTCCATGGTGTTGAAAGGTGCAGTCAGTAGGTGAGCTAAGCGCTGAAATAATTGTCCCCCATCCTGATGAAAACGCCTATGATGCGTGCATAAGCGCATACATGTGCGCGTGCATGAACGTGCGGGACACTTAAGGGTGAACGTGTGGGACACTTAAGGGTCCCGGTCTGGGGGTTTGAAAATGTGGTCATCCTATGCTACAAGTTCTTATTTTCTCACTTTTGAGATAATGCTAGTGGCCTACTATCACTCAACACAGTGTATGCTAAAGTTAGCATCAAGGCTAATATCACTCAACATAGTCTATGCTTAAGTGTTAGTATGGAGCCTACTATCACTCAATATAGGGAATGCTAAAGTGTTAGCATGGAGATACTATCACTCTACATAGTGTATGCTAAAGTGTTAGCATGGAGCATCATAGCCAGTGATCTACCAGGGACACATGCAGGTGATTATGCTGTCATCCAGGGTTGGGGTCAATTCATGAATTTATTCATCAATTTCAATTCAACTGAAGAATCTGAACTGCAAAAACCAACAGGAAACCGAATTGTTATTTCACGAAGCTGAATTTAATTCAATGAAATTCTGTGAAAATATATCTGAGATTACACGTAGTGTTATATATTATCAATACTGAATATCATAAAATGTTAAAGGTACCTTTCAGGTGGTATTTGATGCATAACATGTAATCATAATACATACATTATGATTGAATGTATTTCATTTATTTGATTTCATTTATTTGATTCATAATGTTTGATTTGATGTTTAGCAACTAGCAAGTCAAGACAACCTCTCTTACAAGTGGAATTTCATGGAATTAAATTAAACTGTTTCCAGTCATCCTAATTCAATTCTAAAGTGGGTCGCACACAGGAGGAGAAGCGCCGTGTCACGCCGCAGAGCAGATAGGACAAGGCACAGGTAAACCACATAGGAAGCGTCACACAGAGAGCTCCAGTAGACGTTGATATAATAGATTCACGTTATAACGTTACGACTTACCGGTACACTCCCGCAATCTTCCTCCCAGCTACCGACTTTCATTGGTTATCCTTGAATAATCTGTGATTGGTGGCGTATAATTCCGGATATTTACCTGCTTCATTGATTAACCAGTCATCATCCATCTATCTTTTTTTTTTTTTTGAGGGCCATTCATAAAGTGAATGAATGTATGATATGATATGGATAGCCTACATTTATTTGATTTAGTAGGTGATGTTTTGTAGATGGAAAACAAATGTCAGCTGACAAAATATTAGATAACTTGCTACTTCTGTTCACAATGATAAATTTCAAGCCGTGTATCTAATATTGATTTGTGGGTCTTGTTCTGGGTTTAACAGCACTGGTTTCGTATTTGTGGACGCTGTATGTCTTCTGCCAGACACGTCCCTTAATTCTGTTTCCTTAGAGCTGCGTGCAATTCCAATTCCAACTCCAACTCAAGGAACTGAATTGGAATTTACCATGCGTTCTCAATTCAGTTCATGAATGGCCCCAGCTCCGGTCTCATTAATGACTAAATTGACAAATGGGACCATCTACCAAAAACTCTGCAGTGCTTGGTTTCAATTGAAAGCGTTAATCCCATTTCTGCACACTTTGACTTTCTTTGACTGTGCCCTTGATTGAGAGGGAGTCTAGGTCAAGAAATTCATATTTAGACAGGATTAATAGCTCATGTAGGATGTTCATGTGGATTATAGAAACCTAAATTCAAGGGATTATTATATTTATAATAGACTTCAGCAGGTGAAACATAGACATTCAGTTAATACGAGAGCAAAGTGTAGCACTAGTAATTATGTAATAAAAAGAACCAGGTAAGAATTAGGTTAAAGAGCTTTCATCAAACATGTAAATTATAGATTACCTGATTATGGATCTATGGATTACCTGGAGATACCAGGGTCATGTCTTTAAGGAGTTTTAAATTGAATTTGTTTTGGTTTCGTTGGTTTGCTTGTTGTTGTTTTTAAGGATTGTATTGTATTGTATTTAAGTATTGGTATGACATTTTAGCATTATTGAAAATGTTTTTAGGTTGTTTGTGTGATGTGATGCGTGTGTATGAGTGTGTGTGTGTATGCTCTGGGCAACACCAGGATTTCAGTGACTTATGGATGCATCCTGATCATGTTGTAACTGGATAACTGTTACTAAAGTAAACTCAAATGTAACTGTGTTAAATACTTAGCGGACAACATATTTCCTTTGTGGATACATAAATCAGAGCCACATGATCACAGAAACACAGAAAACAGTATCAACTCAGGAGTTAACCCACACTATGGCATCTCCAGCTCCAATCATGATAGTATGTATTGCAGCTCTTTAGGTTGGAGAACTCCTCTGAAGGGTGAACATACAGTATGTCTTTGGTTGTGGCTTTTTCTGTGTTTACGTCCAATCTGAGGCAACAGTTTTGGTCGGAAAACAAAACCCTCAGCGCTCTGTGCAGAAAACATTCCAGTGCAGTTTCTTACAGTAGACACCCTTTCTGCTGGCTATGGTATTCTTGGCATCCATTACCAATCTGTCCCGCTTATATGTAGGATCTACACAGTTAATCCTTTAGATCTTCCAATGTGCCGAGTGGTCGGGATGAGGATTAAAAAATTATACAGCTGACTTGCAGCACTTCAAAAGAAATCGTCTGGATTAGGGAGGGTAAGCATGCAGATTTTCAATTAGCCAGCCTCTGATACAGATCCATACTGACTCCCCAGCTTTGTGGAATACCAGAGAGCCTCGGCCATGGCTAGTGACAGGAGGGGATGGCCTGTTACAGTTATACACATTGTCCTATATCGTTCCGCCACTTTTGGCTCAATGAAAAGGCTGGAGTTTTCGGCTGCGGTTGTCAAACCTACATAATCAGCTTTAGCTTGTTTCTCTGGAATTTTTCTGTGAACATGCTAATTGGATTTGTTCGGGGACAATAGGTCTGCATACTGTATGGATTTGGGGGGCTTTTCAGTAGACCAGACAAGTAATGGCCAAGTAATCTTACTGGAGGTAAGCGTATTACAATTAGTGCAGTCCTTGTTTAAAGAGTGATCCACTCTCCCGATTAACTGTCTGCCCCGCACTGCATGGAAGCCAACGAATAAGGCTGAAACGAACCTCTCCCTGTGCACAACTGGAAAAGGCCCACAGACAGAAAAGCTCGCAGTGTCTCTACCTCACCCCTCTTTTCTCCCTCCCTCCCTCCCTCCCTCCCTCTGAATCTGGTCGGACCAGTTCTCAGAGTCACAAGACGGTCGATTTGCATTTCTCCCCCTCGGATGGGAGGAACCACTATTCACAGGTTGTTGCGCGGCCCAGAATATCGAGTTGCCGGGAGCTGCGGATCACTTTCTCCAGCTGGCAACTGTTCAGAGAGGGACTCCTGGTGCTTTGACCCACAAGGACACACATGCCTTGAATCATCACATCTTAGGTTTGGTTTTTGATTCCAAATCTCTGATATTGGCTATGTGATAAGGGGGCTGTGCCATCTTCCCTCCAGCCCACATGGTAATATACTTAGTAAAACACAGTACAAGTGTGCATCACTTTGTGAAAAGCTGGAGACATTCCTCACTGCTAGAGACATCCTCATCCTCAACATTAGCCAATTTATAAATGTAATTTGTTGAAATATAATCAGTTTGGTTAGTCTCCCATGCAGTCACATATCAAAAATTATGTTTCCTCTGTTACCTCTGCCTCTCACAAACAAGGAAATGTAGGAAATGAGATTTTAATGATTTGAAGGTTAGCATAATAGAACTCCACGTGTGTTTCCAGCGATTACTGTCTTCTGTAGCACAATGACTTTCACTGTGTATGAAAAATTTGTGCTTACGCAGCCTGGTTAATATATGTATGTAAGATAAAAAAGTCCCTGCGGTGTTGTGTGCAGTTGCTGTTGGCTGGAAATCATATCATTGAAATATGTTATTAGCGGGTTATTTATATTATTTCAAGAGGAGAAAAGGGGGAAAACAAGAGTAATGAGAGCCATGAGTGTGAGAATCAATGATGGGGTCTCAGTTGGGGCCAATTTTCAGCAAACACAGTGGATGATGAATAGGAGTCATTTTAGCCCACCTACAACATCTGCAACCGCATGGTGTTACTGTTCACCTGGGGCCATGCTGCTGTAACGCAGCTAAATGAGAAAGCACTTGGTTGTCCTTATGGCTTGACTCATACACATACACACACACTCTCTCTCTGATATACACACAAGACCACACACACACGCACACTTTCTAATTAACCTTAAACACTCCCAGATGAACTCATTTTTCTGTTTATTTGCATGTATCATGGAGTAAACCTGTTCCTCAAAAAGACAATCCCACAGTGTTTTTAGTGGAGTTGATAAAAAAAAGAAAAAGCATGTGAAAGTCACAATGAAATTGCATTTTGAGAGCATATTGCTTGCATAATTAGTCATATTTCCTGGATGTTGGGGACGTAACACAGAGAGGGACTGTTCAAAAGTGGCCAAACCAATAGGATGTCTGTTAGGGAGAGAAAGGCGGTTTTATTTTATGGGGGGTTTCTACTTGTTTCTACTTGTTTCTCAACAGATATGCCAGCAGTCTGTCAATCGTCTTGCGGGCCATTATACAAAATGGGAATAATAGCCTAGAAGACGATACCATAGCTTCTGTTTACTGGGTTGCCAGTGAGCAATGAGGCTTTGATGACATGTGTTGCTCATGGCATACATCCTGACTACAGTTAAAGGGTCTGCAAGATTGAAGTTCCACAACAAGCATTTCCTGACTTAATACGGCTTAAGCTTAATATGGATTTGAAGTTGCGCTGGAAGGCCATCAATCAATAATGTCTTGGCTTTAATGTTGTCATTAGTTGGTTTGTATCCATGCCTAGGTCTGGGAATAATACTTACTTTAGGTGTGTTACTTTGTTATCAAATTTCTATGCAGAAACCCGGTGTTTGTAACACGGTCAAATGTAACTGGTTCTGAGCTCATTGGCCAGCTCTAAATAACCTGGTTATCTATTTGACGCTTGCATATTTTTGGAGTTAGTCACCCTCCTACCCAACGTCTTACGCCATTTTGTTCTGCTGGATTTCAATCATAATGTGCCCTCAATATCATTACACTAAAGCTGTCAGTAGCCATACAATGAAAGTGGGGTGTCAAGCAAAGAAGGTAGACAGGCTGCAACAAACACATTTGATCACTCTGTAACATACAGATAATAATAAACCTTATTCATATCGCTTTTCTAAGCAACTGTTACAAAGTGCTTTACAAAGCAAATAAGACAAATGAATAAATACAAAGGGAGTGATGGAGCCAGAAGAGTGTAAGTAGGCCTTGGCAAACTTTACAGCTAAAAATGGACCTAACTTTCATCAACTGTTGTAAATAACTTCCGATAATGATGATGTCATGGTATAGATACACAAATAAAGAGTACACAGTGAACAGTACTACAAAAAAAAAAAAAGCTGATAAACTGTGTTATAAATGTGTTATAAATCAGTTCACTGTCTATGTCATCATTATTATGTCATAATTATTCATAATGTAACTGAATGAGGCTAAAATATGTTATGCTACATAGTTGAAGCGAAAAAATGTGTGTATTGACATGTTTTACAGGGTTAGATGTAGCTTTCCCCTAAATTTTCCCTTAACTCGTGAATAAGAAGCTGTGAAACGTAAACCAGCCTTGTGATTCTTTCCTCATAATAATAAAGAGATCTCATAATACTGAGGCACGATCTCATAAGAACAAGGCGAGATCTCAGAATTATGAGATCCTTTTCTCATAATAATGAGAAAAGATCACATAATAATGAGAAAAGACCTCATAATAATGAGAAATGATCTTACAATAACAAGAAAGGAGCTCATAATAACAAGAAAAGATCTTACAGAAAGGCATTAGTGAACATGGGCCGTTTTGGCTCAAATCAATGCACACATTTTTGAGTTAAGGCTATAAGGTTTTGTATTTTTATTCAAAATGATTCCATGTTGTACTTTTGTTTCCTTACATTACTAAATAGATCTCCTCAAGAGCTTTTGTTTTGATATACCATATTTCAGTGCCAGTTACCCCCTTCTGGTTCCAAGCCCTTGATTGGCTACCTCTCCATGCATAGAGTAACCCAACTAGTGTCCATACTTATTCAGGTCATGAATAAACCAGTTAACAGAATTTTGAAGCATTGCATATAACAAACATTCTATTGCAGCCATCTCATGTGTACCAGCCAAATCTCTGAACTGGATTCCCCATTCTATCCATTTCTATCCATTTTGTTGCTGGAGGTAAAGTGATGCTAGTAATAGTAGTAGTAGTTGTAGCTTAGTGACTTTATCTGCAAGTAAAAAACAAATGGAGGAAAAGCTGATATGGTTACTTATCATTTGGTTGAGTAAAACATTGTCCGATGCTGTCTTTCTGATTTGGTAGTCCAGTGTTAGGACACCTGTAGCGTTGAAACCAGACCCTGGTGTCCATGTCAATGGGATGACTGTTTGTGTCTTCTAGCTCTCTCCTCTTATAGAAGCTATTCTTTTTTTCTGTTCTCTTGAATTGAAAAGGCTGTGGCAAAGGTGACACAGCTATCAGAGCTGATCCTTCTCATGAGTTCCCCGGCAAGTCAGTTCAGTTTTCCTACTGAGAAAGTATTCGTATTTGTGATAAGACTGAGAGATGGCATTATTTTCTAGATACAGTGAGCACACAGAATATTCGGACCACCTGCTCTTTCCGCGGAATGGGCCGATGAGTGAATCCTGGTGAAAGCTGTGACCCCATATTGATTTCACTCACTAAATCCACTGCAGTCATGAAGGGGACATGCAGATGAGAGGGGGAAGGGGGGGGAAGAAAGATTTTTATTGCCTTCTAAGAACTCAGACAAAGGGGTACAAGTCAATGTTGTGTCCCCAATGTTTTGTATAGGGTTAGGGTTAGAAAAGATGATTGTTGGGATTCAGTCAGGAATTTTTAGCACAATACTGAACTTATATTTGGTGAATGCAATTGACAATTTCTTCATTGTATGTTCTATTTACATGTGATTTTACTGTAATGCATAGTCTTCTAACAAATGATGCAGTACACCTCTTATACCCATATTTTTAGGCTACTTATATTATAAGACTGTACTGTATATAAGGGTGATATGGACACGGCTAATATCACGCTAATAATAAGTAATTATTTTGATATCGATACATAACGAATGCTGACATATGCAAAATCACATTAAATAATCACATTTATTTCATTGCCGTGAACTGCATGGTAATAGCATGAAAAAATACCAATCTTAAAAGTCATTTACTCTAGTATTGAGTCTTAAAAACGTATTTTTCGGAAAATAAGTGAAAAAATATGCCAATGGGGTAAGGTAATTCCACTTGTTTCCAATGTAAAATCAACTTCTTTCAAGGATTTTTTTTTAATCCAGTGGCATTATCTTGATAGTAGTGGAGTGGTTTACCTTATATAGTCACTTGTTTCAAGAACATTCTCGAAACAGGGATTGTTAAGGGATGTTAGGAGGGATATTTTTGCAGTGAAAATATCAAAGCTACATCTTAATGTTTCCAGGCATAACAAGAAGTAAATCTGTCAGCTCATTATGATACATTAATTCAGTGTTATTCCCCACAGAGACCAAAGTCGTTTCATAAATTTTCCGCTCCTCTGCAAACTTTCATTTTCTAGCCCCGTGGGCTAATGGTGGCAGGAAACAGGAAATGGGTGAGGAATCCCCCCCTCTGGTTGATATGTACACCTCTGGTCTTGGTCTTTGACTGAATACATTGCAGACCTTTAGCTGTGATAAGGATCTCACTGAGGAAACTCAATGCAGTGCAGCATGGTCGCAGAGTGCCGGGGTGCATTGTGCACAGGGTCAAAAGGTAGTGTGTTACAAGAGGCCATGACTCGGCAGCCCGCTGGTATGTTGCAGTTTTTGTCACCGATCAGTTTGCACCTTAAACGGATGCAGGTGTCAGCTTTCCTTACATTATGTAAGCTGTAATCCGCTGTGTACTGGATCAGCACGGTGTGGAAAATGCTTGAAGAAAGTAAAAGCAAAAATATGGTCAAGCACAGGTTAAAGGTGCAGAAGGCACAAATTCCTCCCTTTGTCTAACAACATCACTGCTATGTTTTTTTTTGTGATTTGACATGGGAAAATCACTGAAAAATATGTTATCATTAACTGTATTACCTTAACACACCGTGAGCAGCTTGGTTGAGGGGTTTCCCTATTTGGACGGATTGTGGGCGGAGCCAGAGACTCAGATTGTATCTATGTAGTGGTCAGCATTTTGAAGAGGTAAATTATGTATTTTTACTGCTCTGGTATTGCCTGTCATACCGTTATGTTGTTTTAACGAGGCATTGCTAGCTGACAAGCAGTAATTAAGTAGCATTCATTGAAAATAAACTCTAAAACTGCTACAGAGCTTACCATCGACCCCAACAATGGATGCTACAGTTCTCCAAGCGTCATTTTTGATACCTTTTTCCCGTAGTCTTTCAAATAAAAGTTGTAGAGAACTGGGAAGCTTTGAATGCCTGTAATCAACATCTCCGTTTTACACTTGCCAGGCAGAACTATTGTTCATGGAACAAAATCACATTGTTAGGGAAACAAGGGAATGCAGAAATCTTATTGGCTGCGATGGCCAACTCTTCCACACAGCAGCTGATGTTCCCCGGTTGCTCAGAAATGAATGGACTTCTGCTGATTTGTTGCTCATTTGCATAAAAAGGTCATCAGTTTAATGTTAAATTGCTGACTTACCTTCTCAAGCAAACACACTTATCTCATCAACAGCAGCAGCAGGTTAAAGCCAAAGCGGAAAAAATATACAGTATAAATCTGAGCACAGAACGTGGAGGATGTTTTGTTTTGGTTCATTGAAAATCAGTCAGTGTGTCAGTCTAGCTACACCCAGAGGTAAAGATCATTTGCTCAGCCTTTCTGAAGTTTTGGCCCATGATGCCACTAAGCTCTTGCTGCCTTAAACACCATTCATCCACTTAAATCTGCCTGCCAGTATTATTTGATACTAACAGAAAGATAATGAGTGCAAGCCACAGCATAAATCTCTGATTTGCACTCTTCTTAATTGCACTTGTTTATGTGCATTTAAGTGATTTACAGTACTTACAATCAAATACTTCCCAATGGCAGCAATCGCCTAGGGTGATGGAGATTGTAATTGGCTACATGCGCTTATCCTTAACAACATTACCAGCCAGCTACAGAAGGCCCATACAAAAGATGCCTTAGAGCAGATTTAAACTTCAAGGAAATGCAATTTGTGAATAATATTGGATTTGGCTTGCAGGGCCCTTTCTGAGTCAATACATTCACACTCCTCAGTTTGGGTCAGCTGACATTTGGGAGCTAATCCTAAAATTACCCAGGGAGCTTCAGAGGTAAATGCCCCTTTAATGCCAGTAAATATGTTCGACTTATAAGTGTGGGTGTCAGGTTTTGCCCGCAGAAACTGAACTGAGCATGAACTTCAGTGGAATGTGTAGATAGCTCTTTGTGAGTTGCGTTTAGCTCATTGATAACGAGTCGGTCCAAACTGCAGCAGGGCCCTCGCTGCATCTTGCTGTGCTAGAGCAGAGCGCACAAAGGACTCGAGTCAAGTGCATGTGACAAATGTGCGAACGGGCTCTCATTTTTCTAAAACTGTCAAAGCTGTTTCTTGTCCGTGTGACAGGCCGTCCTGTGTATCCCTGTCAGAGCCCGCTGACGGAACGGGCCAATGTTCACACTGGGTTTGCGGAGAACACAATTACACCGTAGGCTGGCC
The DNA here is from genome assembly GCF_046629955.1 of Centroberyx affinis. NCBI lineage: Eukaryota > Metazoa > Chordata > Actinopteri > Beryciformes > Berycidae > Centroberyx > Centroberyx affinis. Next base: position 71,892 of record NW_027280158.1, read on the forward strand.
TTACTTTACCCGCGGGGTGATGGACGAGACTTGTCTCAGTCAGCGGTCTGTTTCCCCCCCCTGTCTTTACCCTGGACGGTGCCAGGGGAGGCTAGCGGTCTGAATGGAGGCAGTCAGACCATTCTCCTATTCTCTGGAGTAAACAAGGATGGGGAAGTCTCCTTCCGTGGGACTGTGGTCGTTCTTTGACTTGAAGAAGCCCAAATGTTCCTAGAATATCTGAGTGGAGCGGCAAGAATGACCTCGGAGATGGTGAGAATCTTTAAAGTGGTTGGTCCTCTGTAGTTTGGCTGATCAATTCCAAACGTTGTGTATTTGTCTTGGTAAAGCATATTTACTGTAATGGACGTACTGTATGTATATTGACTGTTATGTGTATTTCCTGAGGGAGTTTTGGACAAATCTTCACCCACTCTTGTCTGGTGTATTGAAAAGAGACAAAACAATTGTTTCCTGTGGTGCTGTAAACGCCTCAACCTAATGGATTGCCCTATGGAGACTTGAGAACGCAGTCATAGAAAGGTAACAAATAGGGATGGGGCGATATATTGAAATTCAATATTTCGCAATACAAAAAAGTGACAATACGCATCGTGGGGAAGAAAAATGAATTGTGATATTAGCTCCATTTTATTCTGCTGTAGTAATCAGAAATGAGACAGCTTGACCATCACCATTTCACAAGCTCTCCATCCAAATTATATTATCATATTGTGAGTAGAGCTTTACTATAACAAGTCAGAGAACATTGTACAGTATGTTAAAGTCATTATTTTAGCCATCCTGTTTTTGTCAGCCTCAGACTGAATCATGGTATCAGTGTGGAACTCTTGGCAGGTTTCTCTCTTTGGTGACACATCACTCTACTGGCACTCACCCAGTGACACATTCCCTCAGGTTGTTAGCACAGTAGACTAACGTTTGACTAACTCCGTCTTCTGTGAAGTCAACAGTGATTTTCTCAATGGCGGCATGACAAAGGTTTTGACTTGTTTCTTTTTGCAATCTTGTGCCCTTTTTGCATGTTCCCTTTTAAGGGAAATTGACAGAGGAGGGGACTCGAGTCACATGACTTGGACTCGAATCACATGACTTGGGCTCGAGTCAGACTCAAGTCACAATTTTAACTACTGGAGATTGACTTGACCTGGGCTCTGGTGACTTGGGACTTGACTTTGACTTGCCCTTTGAAGACTTTGAAGGTTTCTAAAGTCTTGACAAAAGCTTGTGTGTTTGTGTAAATGACTTAGATTGAAAGTGATGAGATTTGTTCCACCAGACGACTGAATTTAAGTTTTGTTTTCTCAATTTCTACGGAATGATTGCATTTATTGAAGTTGAAACTGATGATAGAAATCAAACTCATGATGCTCTTACCAAGGTTTTATCCTATTAAAACCACATGGCATTGAAATGCCCTAGATATTTAGTTTTCTTTAAGAAAACTAAATGATTGATTTGTTCTGACTTGACTTTGTGTTCTACATTTAGACTTGAGACTTGACTTGAGATTTGTGCCTCAAGACTTGAGACTGACTTGGGACTCGAGCAAAGTTAAGCAGTATGTCGCTGCTTAGAGACCTAACATTTTGTCCAGATTTTGCTTGGTCACTCTTGTATCATTGAACAAAGACAGATCTGAGCCACAGTCAGGGAGGTAAAAGGTAAAAGAGCCAGTGATGCATTACAGTCTGAACTCCAACTAATGACACTGATATAATTAGGAAATGCTTGACTTGGGGATGGTTGTGTTAATGAGGAATGCAGCTCAATCTTTTTATTGTCTGTTGGCCATCTGGAAGGGATCCCAATCCTCCTCCAAATAATAGGACTGGAAACACTCGTAGTTACTGTTCAATGGTGTTGGGATCATAGACTCACTCAGTGAAGCTTTGAATTATTACAGGTTCCTCCTGTGAGAAAGGAGTTTTCCTTGGAATGATAATACTAACAGAAAGGGATATACAATTAGATTTAAAGCAATCTGCAATGTGTTCATGTAAATAAATGTCTGTTTTGCTATTCTCTATTACTGATTGATATAGCACAAAAAGTGATTCAACCTGCTGTATATCCAGTTCATGAAAGCTTTTACATTTGCTGTTCTAAGCACCCGGTCTCTTGTAGGTCTTTCCTGGGAAAAATCTTCTGCCGCACAGGAAGTGATGCATTTTATGTTTCCAGTTTGTTTTCCAGTCATAACCAAGATCTCCGTTTGTGTGTTTTACCCAACAGGTATCCGGTTGAGTTTCTCTCGTCAGAAACCTGCATGTGTGAAGCCACAGCAGCCAGCAATGGAGCCCTGGCCTGCGGTGGCCTGGGTCCTACTGCTGACCACCATCTCTGATCTGCTGAAAACCGCCCAGACAAGGGACTTCACCGAACAAGACATCATCTACCTCCATCCCTCGAGTGAGTGTAAAATCTGACTTTCAAACAGCATAGCTTTATTGTCTTCCAAATGGAGGTAGACTGAGGTAACAGAGGTTACCTTAGTAGTTAGAGGAGGCATCTGTATTTGTTTGTTCTTCATTATTATTACTAAGTGAAGTTCTTCAAAATAAAGACTTGTCAATCAAGCATTAGACTAATTTGACTAAATTCGAAACAAACTAAATTCATGAGATCCTAACCTTACAATTAATACTTAAAAGTTTATTGGTATAGGCCTTAATCACAGTCTCAAATAAATGAGGCAGTAAATGATGATAATAAATAATGATAATACATAAACAATAAATGCTAATAAATACTACTAATACTACTAGTTGTACTACTAATAATAATCATATAAATCCTTATAGTAATAATAATACACTTTATTTGTATAACAGTTATCTAAAAGCAGAGTTTACAGGGTGGCTTACAGGAAGGAATAAAAACAAGAATAGTAAAATACATAATGGGGAGATAAAAATAGGAATCAGTCAAAAAAAATTGGTTAAAAGAAGAATAAATAAATATGTAAGATGGAATGAGATTTAAAAGAAAACAAAACATAAGAAACAACACAAGATTAAAAAAAACAATTTCATAAAAACTCGTCTATAAAAGTAAGAAATGACTTAACAGGCAGTCTAAATTCCTCAAAATCACATTAAGTCTTAAGAATTTGCAACTAAAGCAGCAACAGCGACAACAACAATGGTAATAATCATTAAAAATGAATTCTAGATAGCTCGTCTTTGAGTGTAAAACAAAAGACGCTCTTGAAGGGAGTCACCTTACTGTGTCTGGAGAGAAATGAGTGACCATGAGCAAGAGAACAAGACACCTCTTTAGTCTGTGAACATGATAGGATAATCGCTCCTGTCACGTGACTGGACTTCAAACCAGTCACTGTGTGTGGAGCTCGCCGAATTGAATCTCATCAGTGCCATCAATTTTTTGCTTGTGCACATATTCCTGTCTTACCTTACTGTTAGGGATGGCACGGTTTTCTAACTGTAAGCATTTTGGTATCACTGTCTAAACAGCCTCAGTTCGCATGAGACCCGGCCTGTCAAAACTTCTCACGAGTGAATTCAACCTCTACCAGGGTTTCATACGCAAGCAGGAAACCCTGTTATATCTCTATTTCACACAAAAGGGGAGGAAAAAGCAAAGGAAATGGATGACAAATCAGAATCGAGCAAAGGGGCTTCCGTAGCCTGTCGGCAGAAACGCTAACACAACGCTAACAGCTTCTGTAAAGGCTTCCTCTGTGTAATATGATGTCAGCACAAACTTGAGGCATGACAGAGTCTAAAACTGACATCTCCGTTTTAATAACAAACTCAACTGGACTGTTCTTCTCCCCGTCGGAAAGTTTAACACAAAACAAAAATGGCGCTAGTGGTGCCATAGTCTCCTCGTGCCATGTTGTCGCTGACTGACATTCTGTAGCCAATGAAATGGTGAGTCTACAAAGAAGCCCCTTACTCTTTGATTCTGAGGCGCTCACACCGAAACCTGATGTTTCCCGTTGATGTTTTAGATAGCTGGAACATTTTCTGCTAGCAAACTCCATTGTAGCTGTGCTGGACATCATCCACATTTGGCCAGTTATCCAGAGGAATAAGGGACTGTTCGTTATTTATGGGGGAGGCACGTCAAATTTCTTAAGCACTGGGGAGGGACTTATGTTTTTTATTTTGGCTTTAAGGGAGGGACATACAACTTTAAATGGTTGTACTTAGGTGGTACAGCTTCGACTACAACTGACACTGACATAGTTAAGTGGTGTATATACTAAGGGTTATATACTAAAATATTCAATGTAAAATGCAGTGTGCTCCGGTAGTGTACTGGTTAAGACACAGACCTCATAACCACAATGTCTGTGGTTTGAATCCAGCTGTGGACATTTGTTGTATGTCGCCCCCCATCTCTCTCTCTCCCTTTATTTTTCCTGTCTTTGAACGTTGAACGCTCACATTTAGACCATATTTCACCGGTGTAATATCCCGGTGAAATATGGTCTAGATGTGAACTTCTTCAAATAGTCGGTGAAAAAACGTTCACTTTTAAACACCGGTGACCATAGTCAATTTTTAAACGGAAAAATGCTCACCGGGGAGGTTCATGCATTTTCCCCCAGTCACTCAGGGAGGCTCAAGGAAAAATATAAAAAGCTCCGGGGAGGGTCAAGATAAAAAAAACAACAACAAAGTCACACCCCAGCCCCCCCCTCTCATAAATAACGAACAGCCCCTAAGAAAAATACACCACCAAAGAACAAAATGGGCCCAGAAATGCAGGGAAACATTGCCGATAGCTGTTAGATTAAGTGTTTTAGGGTGGATTTTCTGTAATCTCGCGGCCTGGTGTCAGTGTATGCGGTGTCTGATCCCTGGGAAGCTGTAAACCAAGGTTCCCCCAGACTCTCAGCCTCGTGTAAGAGCCGTCATTAGTCAGCCAGCGTTATTACAGAGCAGCACTAACGGGCCCATGGAGAGGTCACTCTATCTCTGTCATCTATCTCTCTTTCTCACACCCTCTCACTCACGTATTAAGCAATTATATCGCTTACACCACACAACATTACTAGACTGCCCAGTTCAAAAATGGAACTGACAGCTATGGGCTATGAAGATAGCTGTGGCTGGAGTACCCACTGATCCCTTCACTGCCAGCCAGCCAGACAAAGCCACAGCTGGTGCAGCAACTGTCTGCATCCCCTCCCCTCCAACACACACACACACACACGCATACACACACATACACTCTCTCCGAGCCTGGGTCTTTGAAGTATGGTGTGCCGTCATGTGAATCCATGCATAGCCCAGCCATTACAGTTAACCTCACCCATGTTCGTTTGCCTTCTGGTCTCTAACCCCTTTTGTCTTGTTCACACATCGGCCCAAGCCTGAGGCCTTTACAGAGTAGAACGATCCCCTACAACACTGGAGACAGCCTGAACTGTTCTCAAGCTTTGATTTGAGGACTGATTGAGACATTGAAGCACTAGGCCGTTGGCCTGTAGAGTTGCTGTGGCCAGCAAAGTGGTAACGTAATAATCACCAAAAGGCTAATTGATTGTTGTCCCACGGCTGTCCCTGGGACTCAGACAAAATGTTCTGACAAGCGACCAACACTAATTGGACCTCAGCGTCAATTAGATCATTTTCCAGAGGAATGGCAGATTTCCATGTTTTTTTTTTCTTCTCTCACCCTATTTGGTGCTCTAGTCAACTCGGCAGTCACCATCACAATTCCTGTTAAGTGCCAAATGCCTGTCAGTGCTGGTAAATTGTTACTTTGCACTTCAAAGGTTTGGTTGCTTCTTTATTGTTTCTGTTTGTGTAGTTCGCTGTTTCTTAGACCATGGGTCAGGACAGGAGCCAGACTGGGCCACCAATTCTGGTGGGTCCTTAACAGGGTTCAGGCTAAATTTCTCATTTGGGTCTTTGGCTAGACTAGTTTTAGAGTGTGTGATGTAGACAGAACCTCTACTTTATCCCTTAGTTGGGGATAAGAGTAGGTTGGTTAACTCCTGCCTCTGAGAGGGGACATGCTGCTGTTGTTAGATGAAAACCTACTAACTAAACTACTACTAGATTTTCGTGACCATAAGACCTTTGAAATCCAATCAAAACATCTTGTTTAACTAAAAATTCTTGTTCCCTAATCTGTAAACAAGACTACGTTTCTAATTCCTGCAAAGCTGTTTTTTTAAGATGCAAGGTTTTCATTTGACAGCTGTGATATGGTTGGTAAACCCCCCAGATTAAGTGACTTGAATCAACACAACTCTCTCCAGGAAGCAGACATGTTAGAGGTCAAAGTCAGCCTTCAAAAACAAGCCCCCATATAGCCAGGAAGAAAATCACTTAAGATCCCTCATCAAACAAAGGCAGAATTCTTGGGATCAGGTTTGGCTTTCTGGAATAGTCCGGGAGATATCCATGGCAGCTCAAGGCCACCCTTCTGGTCCCACTGGGGATTTGCGATTTGTATGCGTGTGTGTGCTGATTAGTGTGCACTTGTGTGTGTGCAGCATGCATGTGTGCGTCTACATGTTTGGCTATCTGTGTATGCATTAGGGCTCAACCAATATGGGTTTGTGAAGTCACTGATATTTTGTGCCGATATTAAATATCAAAGAAAATAAAATTCAGGACGGAGTCTCCATCATATTGGAAATGGACGACCCTGACTGCTTGATATCTGATATTTCATTAAAGGCCAATATAACCCTAACCCTATGTGTGTATGTACACCAGAGACATACATTGGTAAGTTGCATATTAAGCATGCCCATACATGTCTGGTCACCCTTGTGGCCATGTGGGCTGGTGCTGGCTTACATTTTGTGTCTTTTGTATAGACTGTAGTGTTTGTGTAACTTTCAGTGTTTGTATGGAGGGGCCAACAGTGAGCCACTAGCCAGAAATCCTGGGAGGTAAAGGGAGGGGTCATGGTCTGGCCAAGGAGAGATCATGCTGATTGGCAGGCTTTGTTTTGCTGAATGAAGTTTGCTTGACCTGCAGACCTGCAGCTGTCACAGGGTAGAGGCGGTGTGGAGGAGGGGGCCAATCAGATTAATGTAATGGTGCGAAATTGGAAAGGCTAACAGCGTCGCCGTTTGATCCCAACAGATGGTCACCATGGACATTATCCATCCTCTCAAGGGACCCTGCATTGAGAAAGCCAGGGTGTAACTGTTGCATGCTCACAGTTTGTAGCAGCATTAGCAGTGTTGTAAACCGTAGCCTAGACATGAATCACTATCAAAAGAAGTGATGTGCTACACCTGTAGAAAGACTGTTTTATACATAGGTTGTCATGGCTAATTATTAAATACGGTGGCCTGTAACTGACATAAATAATAATGTCACATTTTCAAAACGCTAGCTAATTAGAACAGAGATCCAGCAGAAACGTCTATTGAAGAGGTAGTATATCACCATGCAATATACTGTAATACTGTTTAGTCATCAAAGTGACTTTTGAAAGCCAGAAATCTCAACACCTGGTTAAGAAATTGTTGAGTCATTAGCTGCATTTACATGGAGCCTTTTACTCGACTAATAATCAGAATAATAGCCCAATCATAATAAATCAGCCCATTCCAAATTAAACTTCATTCTGTTTAAGAGGGGTGGTATAAACCTTCTTCTAATCTTTTAATATCTATGCTCTTTCTGCGCATACTCGCCCATTTCAGGCAAGTGACATCAGTGACGTTTACTAGTTTCTGGGAGAATCTGAATCACGACGGGTACCAAACAAAACTGGGCCACATTCAGAATGCGATACCACTTGCACTATACAGGACCTGATATGCCACCATTACTGTTTGACTCTGAGGAGTTTGACTGTGAGCGTCGAAACGTCAGTCCCTAGACAAGACTTTCACCTGCACCTTTGAACCATCTCAAGCTCATACATGCTAATGCTCGAAGCCAAACACATTTTTTGAGGAACTGCTCCCAGTATTCTATCTACATGTTTAATGCTAAGTTTTGTTCATTGCATGTGATTCATTTGTCTTTCCCCAGCCACTCCATTCCCCGGTGGATTCAAGTGCTTCACGTGTGAAGATGCAAGAGACAACTTTGAGTGCAATCGCTGGGCACCAGACCTGTACTGCCCACGAGGTAAGACTATCCTGGCAAGATAAATCCATCTAGAGATTGCTGACAATTATGGGGTTAAGTCTAGAGTTTTCTTTCATCTATTTCTGTGAAGTAATGCCATTGGCTTACGTGCATTTTCTGTTACCTACTCATGTTTAATAATGTCAATACATGCATTCTCTGTTCTTCCTCACCTCCCAAAAGCTTGTCTCTGTATTTGGATTTGGCATTCTTGCTTCCAGGAAGGTTGTAAATTATTGCACTGTTTGTTCTTCAGAGGCCTCTGTACCTGTGCATTACTGAACATATTTCACTAGCTGTGGACATGTTTAGGTCATAAATAGTTGCCCTGTTAAAATGAACTAGCCCTCCTTGACCGTTGCTGGACAGATTTACAGTACTCTCTTAATGACTAAGTATTTCTACGCCTAGCCCATAAAATGCACATTCTTTGTTTGAAAAACTCTGTCTTAGATTGAGATACAGAGCTTGACCAAAACCCTGTGGAATGCATTTCATAATACGGTGCGATCTGCATTGCCCTCAGGTTTCAGTGGTTTGCAGCATGACAAAAGTGACATTCAAGGCATGGACATGGAGCTTTTTTGATATTATATAGCAAAGAACAACTCAATCCAACTCAAATCCCACTGGAGAGCAAGTTGAAAAGCACCTTTTATGGGACTTTGCAAAATAATATCATTCTCTCTCACTCTCATAAAGGTAGTATTACAGCCGCTGTGGTTATTTGTGACAATGTTTGTGACTGACTTTTCATTCGTTCTTCAGAGGCCAGATATTGCTACACACGCCACAAGATGAATGTGGAGGGAAACAGTGTCTCAGTGACAAAACGCTGTGTGGCCCTGGAGGACTGTCTTTCCACAGGATGCACCGAAATGGATCATGAAGGAAACAAGGTGAGAATTATCTTTACTGGCCAAGAATATTACATGTGTGAGGGAGTTGGCTTGGTGTATTTTTACACCCATAGTTACATTGGGAAACACAAGACCTCATACATTACTAGAGCTGTAATGATTAATCAAGTAATCGATTAGTTGTCAACTATTAAATTAATCGCCAACTATTTTGATAATCGATTAATCAGTTTGAGTAATTTTTTAAAGAAAAATAAGTCAAAATTCTCTGATTCCAGCTTCTTAAATGTGAATATTTTCTGGTTTCTTTACTCCTCTATGACTGTAAACTGAATATCTTTGGGTTGTGGACAAAACTGACATTTTATAGACCAAACAACTAATCGATTAATCAAGAAAATAATCGACAGATTAATCGACAATGAAAATAATCGTTAGTTGCAGCCCTATACATTACACAAAATTCATAGCTGGACAGGATCTCACATAAAGTGCAAGTAGGAGAAGTGGTCAGGTACTAGTACAGTGGTTAAGGATGTAGTTCACAGCATACAAATCAACATAGAGACAAACACACTGTTATCAGTGTAGTACTGCAGTCCAATGAGAGTGTCAATAGCAACCTCACCTAATGTTACGAATGTTACAGTGAAATGGGTCAGAGGTATAGGTCCAGTACATGCATAAAGCTTTAGTATAGGCTTACAGGTAGCATACCATGGGATAGTATAACATAACAAAAAGTCAGTTTGGCCATTGTAACGTGTTAGTAGACTGGTTGGAGGTCAAACTACTTAGTTGTGGCCCGAGTTTCCCTAAAGGTGATCATGTTCCCAAATACTCTGGAGAGAAAAGAATGTCTTTATTCCACAGGCTTATATACTGTAGAACAGAGGTGATCTTGGTGCTAAGTTACAGTGTTTCCCTTATATTCACTCAACAGCTGCCAGAGAGGAGCTGTCAGAATTTGAATCTGCCACTGCTGCTAAAATAAATAAGAAAATAAAATTCAAGGAGCATTACACAATCTATGACCTCAATAGGACTAGTAGGAATTGCGGCACAGCAGACCTTACCAGCACACCTCTATTGTAGCTGTACTGACCAAATGATGGATAGAGTACAGTACACTAAAGCAGTGGAAGAAAGTATGTTATAGGTTGAGGATCCTTCCCAGTCCCAGTCAGCACCACTTAACTGGGTTGTGTAGTTAATCCGGAGATCATCCAAAGTGCTCAGTGTAGATAAGACGTAGACTGGAGTTTAATAGGCCTCTCCCTGGGCACTGTCACTCTAATCCCTGCTGAAAGATGTGTGTTTCTTCTCTACATCTGTAGTCTGTCTTACAGAGACAGGGAGGAAATTGGAGGTGAAGAACATAGAATAGGGGAGCTTAGGGAATTTAATGCCTGCTGCAAATGTTTGTGTTGACAAAAAAATCTTAGAATCGCCTTTATTTGCCAAGTAGGACTAATTGCACTAATTGCACAAAGACAAGATCCATAGTTGGAGAGGACCTCACATACAGCCCAGCAGATAGGAAAAATTTGGATAGCATCATGACATACAGTATATGACCTCTTCACAAGATGTTTCTGTTGGATCTGTGCTTTAATTAGCTACCCCCCTCTCTATTGTGAAAATGTGACTTTATTATTTGTGTGAATTACAGACTGCTGTAGTTCAAGGGGATGGGAGAGGTTTGAGAGTTGGGGAGCTGTAGCAGATTTTAGAAATAATCTCATTGGTTAAATTAAACCTCAATGGGAAGAGGCAAAAAACACAGTTTTTCTGGCTTTCTAACGTTTGTACTGAAGCCCAGTCAAAAAGGCAATGCTAAGTGAAGAAGTAGCCTAGCACTCTTGCTACTAAGCAAAACAAATTGAAATCTGGCCATACTAGGTTAGCTAGCCTAGCTAAATTCAAACCATACTAGCTATCTACATTTGCTATATTAACTACCCTGCTGACCTTCCGAGATCATGAATATCATGGTCTATCATGGTCAATATCTTGAATGAATGAAAAGAAGAAACATTGCCATTTATATTTTTTATTTATATTTTGAGTTCTTTCTTGGCTTTTCCAGTTTGCCAGTTAGCTAACTTGCACTCTGAAAAACTGACAGCAATGAATCAATTCAACACCAGCTCATTTGATTCACTCCCACCCCCTGCTCCAACATGATGAACGAAGGCTGAACGATACAGCAAGTCGAGCTACTAACTCTTACACTAGCAACTGAACTGCTGAATCAACTGACCGGACACTGTACTGTTTCTTGCATTCAGTCTGATACAGCAACTGAACGGTTAATTCAGTTAAGATGTCAATTCAGCAACTGAGCTACTGACCCATACACTAGAAACTGAACTGTTGGACGAACTGAATGAATTGTACAGCTGCTCTTCCGCCTTGAAGTATTTTGTTGTTTGGGTGTCCTGTAAAGACAACAATGAATGAATGAACAAGGAAGTGTGAGAATCTGTGAGTTTGTTGCATCTTAGGTTGATTAAGCCCATTTTAGAGAGTAGCCAGCCAGCACTGAAGTCATTGGTAGGCCGCTAACTGTCTTTGTCCTGAATGCTTATGTGTTTTGTGACTTGCTTAGGCAGTCCAACAGACCACTGAACCATTCACTAAAGTATTGTTCAAATGAAGGACTGATTCATGAATTGACCCATCACTAGTGTTGTAAAAGGTGCAATTCCTATTGGTCTGATAGAGGTTATAGATTACTAAATACACCTTTAACTGTTTTTAATGCTTACTCTTTTTGTCAAGGTGTGCACGGCCTGCTGCGAGGGGAACATCTGTAACCTTCCGCTGCCGCGGAATGAAACAGGCGCCATCTTCGCCACCACCTCCCCTCTCAGTGGCACTGGACAATTTTCAAAAAGCTACGCACTGACTTTCTGCCTTCTCATGCTCACCTTTCTCATCTCAAGTGGTGTTTGAAAAGTGGAGAGACAATCGAAGTTAGATATTGGACGTGGGAACCAAGGAACCTGTAAATCAGTGGACCTGCTCGACTCTTCCTGGCTGGATTCCACACTGGCATAATGGAATTTGGCCTGTTTCTCTAAAGGGATTCAAGAACTGTGACAACCCTTCAACTTTAAGTAGGTTATCAAGAGAATGAGCACTAAGCACTGCACAGTGGTACTCACTTTGAAAACACTGGCATTATCACTGTTGATCTTGAAGGATAAAACACCATAACAATGACTGTATAATGTTACATCACTCTGCTCAGTCCCTCTAGGCTGACTGAGCTGTAAACATAGAAATTTGTCTCGCCAAGTTGGGACTTGTCAGTCTGTGGGCTTCAGCATTTTAGAGTGGCAAAGAAAGAAGTGAAGAACATTGCCCTAGCCAGTGTAGGGATTTGTGTCTGGTTTAAATGTTTAGGATTTGATGTTACATTTGCGAGTCAATATTCCATGTTCTATGTTGTTGAACACATATGTAAATATACATAGTATTTATTTTTATATCAAAAGTGGACTAGAAAAGTGGACATTTGTGAAATGTTACCTGTAGTTTACAGCATGGATCTGAAGTGTGAAACTCAAGAAGAGAAGATTTCAAGAAGAGGTGTTTTTCATGAAGAGAGTTTATTGGTTGGTATGGCAACAAGACACCTGTGAGAACCAATACCCAGGTGTAATTTGAGAAATCATTTAAAATATCAATAACATAATTAACAAATACATCTAATTCTTTTTCGTTTATCTTGATGTGTAGAATTATCCTTGGCATTTATGTCAGTCCAGTTAAACTAATTAGAGGGATCTGACCAGAGATGCCAAGCCAGTACTTTGAGAAACTTGATACATAAAGGCATATCTGTTTTCCAGTTTGAACATACAACTGTTTTGTTTCTTTCCTTTTCTGACTGATGTGGAAAGTATGTCTGTCACCGTGGAAACAGAAGCTTGGCATGGATCTTGACTCTTTGTATGAGGTGGTGGAGTGGAACACAGTGTTTGGGATTTATTTCTTTGAAAAACGAAAATAGTTCAAAGGAAAGTACAGAGATATTTTTTTATTATTTTCCAGGGATGCAAAATAGACTCGACTTTCCATAGCACAGCAATATCTTTAGTCTGTTGTGTTGGAATTTATTTTTATGGAATGAAAACATGAGGGCTTCCTACAGCACACTAAATTTAGTGAGAGGCACCAAAAGTTAAACCTGTGGATGCGCATAAATAGTTACTGACATACACACCATACAATCCTTTTCTTCTCACCATTTAAAGGAAAAATACACCCCAATTTGCATTTCTGGGTCCATTTCCTTGTTTGGTCGTGTATTTTTCTCATTCCCAAGGATAACTGGCCAAACATAGACAAGGTGACATCACACTGACGTATTTCCAGCTATACAATGGACTTGGCAGAAAACTTTTCAGCGTTCGAAAACATCGGTAAACGTCAAGTTTTGGTGTCAGTCCCTCAAAATCAAAGAGCGAGGGCTTCTTTGTAGAGCCGCCATTTTGCACCCTTCAACATTCAGAGAAATCCATCGTAGAAGAAGCCAAGAGAGACCAATTTCTCCACCCACAGTAGCCTCAATAGACCAGAATGCAATGCAGCTATAAGACATGGTGCGTTTTGCTAGCTAGCTATATTTATATGCCCATACGCCCACCTTTGACTGAAAACAACAAGTTCATGCCCCTTCTCTGGGGTTTATTGAAAGGCATTCTGGGAAACGTAGGAACTCACTAACTGAATTAGAAGTAGAGTTGAACATTGCAGATTCAACATATTTAACAGCATAAGAGTATCCAAGGGGGGATATTTTTCCCTTTAAACCTTTTTTTTCCGCTGCTGTGCCTCGGTTCTCTGGTGTTTGCATTGTCTATGACACGTTTTTTCATCCATCACTCGGTGTTTGGCAGCGGGGGCCGGGGAGAAAGTGCAGCGTTTGCAATTACAGTGTTATTGTTCTCAAGGCTTTAGGATTTACTTAGGCCGGTGGCCCGAGACACAGAGGAGACCGGTCACTTCCCTTCTCCCGCTCTCTGTCTCCGTCTGCGTCTCTCTCTCTCTCTCTCTCTCGTCCTTGTCTCACTCTTTTTTCACCAGGACTCCAGCCAAAGGCCAGGAGGAAAACAGTTCATCAGTATGATTTACAGAGACAAATTGCTTTACCTTTGTGCAGTTTGCTCCGTCAACAGTTGTAAATGATTTTTGTTAGAATAGTTCAAGGGCTAGAAAGTGTTGTAATTTTTTTGAAACAGGCAATATTTGGTTTTGATATGACAACTCGAGGCTTTTGTTTTGTAACCTAAGAGCCAAACTGTTTTTTCACATGTTGCCTTCACTGATTCTAGCAAACTTTTATACAATGTGAAATAAGCGCTTGTGCATGAACGTACCTTCAGTGAAAACCAGACAGTTGCATGCCAGTTTTGTGCCAACTTGTGTTAACGTGGATTTGTTTTGATATGTGCCACTTCCATGTAAATATTTGTATATATAGATGTGAAATACTTTGGTCCTATTAAAAATGAAGACATATCCGTTTATGAATAAACCTTTTTTCATCGGCGAGTGAGATCTACTAAAACTATTCACAGTCTGAAAAAGCATACCAGCTATTTATGTCACTATTTCACTATTATCTTTCTGTTTTTCAGTCAGTGCCAATTTTCCCCTGAATGTGGAGTTTCCATGCAGCAGACTAAGCATGGCGCCAATAAATCTGCCATGTTATTCCACTAGTTGACCTCTGAGTATTCATAAATATTAAAGTGGACAATGTTTACAACAGAGTTACTCATCTGAATTATGTTTACCTATTTCATCAGTAGAGGCAGCCATATTTCTAGATGAGACTTTCCTGGAGAACAATGTTGCTGATCTCCCCTGTCTTATTCTGAAGGGGGGGAATGAAAACAAATGAGCCTTTACTATAGACTGCAGTTAAGGTCCTACAGAAGAAGATCAGGGCCATATGTGAAAAATTTATTTGAGTTCTGAGTTTAAAGTCAGAAGTTTAAAGTGAGAATTCTGACTTTTCCCTCAGAATTCTGACTTTAATCTCTGAATTCTGACTTTATTCTCAGAATTCTGACTTTAAAATCTCAGAACTCAAATAATTTTTTCATGTGGCCCTAATCCTCTTCCGTAAGGTCCCACTCTTTTAGAAGAATAGTTGATATGCTGATCCACATGGCAAGAGCCCTGCTGCAGCTGAAGCCAGTAGACACAGTCAAAATTTACATATGCCCAAAAAAAAAATCTGATTTTCTGATCATATACGGCACAGATCTGATCACTGATCATTGCTGCTCAAACACAGATTTCTGTATCCATGAATGAACATAAAATTCAGACTTGGAAACACACTTAGCACACACCGTGAACACTAACAGTTAACAGGATAAGGTGTACACACGCCTCAGTATCCTGGCTAATAATAGTCGATCACAGCTGTGGAAATATCTGACCAGAGATTGATCCTATGTGAGGATGTCCCACTGCTGATTTTGCATTGACAGTCAGAGAAATACATTGTGGTTTAGTGTTAAAAGATGGGTGGAATATAACAAGAGCTGTTGCAATCTGGCCAGATCCCAAAAAAGCAAAAGCAAATTACTGTGTGCTGGTGATCAAAGGCAGCGTGAGTCAAAGGATCATTTGCATAAGAGACCACTTTCTTTCTCAAAAACAATCAGAATGAGCCCTGAGGATTAATTGTTAGACATCAAGGGTGACTAAACATTAATAACTCACTTACTTTTAGATTTAAGCTGCCGATAGTTGAGATTTTGTGCTGATATGCAATATTTTTCATGCTTAGAATACTCTATCTAGTATTTCCTCCAAATATTTTTGTTAGGCCTCTGACACTAAAACTCTCCATTGGAACCCAGACTAATGAAATCTTTTAAGGTTAACAACTCTTTCAGGCAGGGTGACCCCACATCTATTCAATGGTAGGGAAACTCTGGGATACATCACTGTCTTCAATTGGAGAATTAACTCACAAAACAGAATTGAACAATTAAATGAATAAATAAAGTTTTCTGTAGCTGTGGTCAGAGGTGGACGGCATGACTGGCCCATATCTGATATTTAATAAAAGCCCAATATCACTCTGATCTAACCTAGTCCATATTGTATAACGGTGAGACTGTGGTAGGGTGGTAGGATGACAAGACTCTCATCACATGTGGAGATCTAATTAAGTACTGATTATTCACACTAAACCTGTACCAGTCATAACTGAGTCACAAGATAAAAGTGTTTGCCAAGTGTTTAAAAATCCACAGGACTGGCCTGCTGCCTCCAGTGCAGATACAAGCTATTTCAGCAGGCTTCAGTCTGGATGAAAAAACATATGATCCATCCATGCTGCGTTTAAAACAATGTGATGTGAACAGCCTCGCCAAATCATCAGATGTGGTAAGAAGATCTGATTTTGCAACTTATTTCTGCAGCCTATAAGGCACAGATAATCTAGTAGTAGTAAAGGTAAGTCACTTGTATGAAATGGGTTAAATTTAAAGCTACTACCAGTGGAATTAAAAAAACTGGCGACCCCCCTGAGTCATTAGCAGTAGTATTTTCAGCCGTGGCAAAGAGACTCGTCCTCCCTCTCCAGACTGCAGAAAGAAGACAAATATGAATGCAGAAACGGTGACATAAAATTGTCATAATGTAAACTGAATAATGAACTGAATAATAATAATAATCCTGCACTTTTTAGCACCAAATCGTACCTGGGGACAAATTGAATAAACACATAGAGAGCAACACATAGAATTAACCACCTTTCACTGGAATGGTCACATTTTTCTACATGAGAATGATGTATTTAGGTAAATATTCTACACACAGGGGCTTTAAAATAGTTAAGTGGGGAAACTGTGAATCTACAACAAGATCACTATACTGAAAATGTCAGGATTGTATGCTGTTTACTTTGAGTAGACATCAAAAAAATACAAGTAGAGTAACAGGGCTTGATGTAAAAAGGCACTGTGTAAAATTCCATGACTTTTCCATGACTTTCCATAACTAAGTTGGAGCGCTTCCATATAAAGCTGTTCTTTCATCCTGGTTTGTTCATGTTTTTTTTTGTCTGCTATGAACGTGTGAAAAAAGTTGGAAAATACGTTCTGCTGTTCTGCATTTCTGGAAAATGACCCATTGGCAAAATCCCCTGATATTCCCTGACTTACAGCACCTAGAAATCAAATCAAATTCTCTGCCTCTCCATGTCTGCAAAACGCCTCTCAAAACTCCATGATGTTCCAGAAATGACAAGACCAGTGAGAAGCCTGGAGAAAAAATGAGCAATAATGCTGCGCAATTTGAGCTACAGTAACATTAACCACTCTCAGAAAACAGCAGCACTGTGATCAGTGGTGGAAGAAGTATTCAGATCTTTGACTTAAGTAAAAGTAGTGATACCACAGTGTAAAAATACTTTGTTACAAGTAAAAGTCCTGCATTCAAAATCTTACTTAAGTCAAAGTACAAAAGTATTAGCATCAAAATATACTTAAAGTAGCAAAAGTAAAAGTAGTCATTATGCAGAATGGCCCATTTCAGAATCATATATATCATGTTATTGGACTATAATTATTGATGCATTAATGTGTTCATCACTTTAATGTTGCAGCTGGTAAAGGTGGAGCTAATTTTAATTACTTTATATACTGCTGGGTAGCTTAACCTATAAAAATATATCATAATTTATTAGTTGATTTATAATCTGTATTAATAATCTAAATCTGCAAAGTAACTAGTAACTAAAGCTGTCAAATAAATGTAGTGGAGTAAAAAGTACAATATTTCCCTCTGAAATGTAGTGGAGTAAAAGTATAAAGCATGAAATGGAAATACTCAAGTAAAGTACAAGTACCTCTAAATTGTACTTAAGTACAGTACTTGAGTAAATGCACTTAGTTACATTCCACCACTGACTGTGATACTATACTACAGTATATATTGAATGCAGCATGTTGAAATGTTATTTTTCCACATGCTGCCTGCTACATTTTGCTTTATGGTTAGAGTGGATGATACGAACAATCTAATAAACCATATTCAACACTGACATTGACATTGAAAGTATAACACATTTGGGTCTGAGTTTTTTACCGTTTAAGTACAAATCCTAAGTGAGCAATGCCTTGAGGATAATTTCCTGGCTTTTCAGTGGATCTTACAACTCCCCCATCGAGGTGTATTGTGGGAACATGAGCCCATTTCAATGTAACTCTTGGGTTCAGAGGTTAATATCCCGGCCTCTTTTGTCCATTATATGTCACAGATGGACTCCGCGGCCAAAATGAAGTGGAGTTTGTTGAATTTCGGCATTTGGTTTCACAGTGCGTCGGCGTCAGCGGCGGCCTCGGTCCTTAGCTAACCATTCTAATCTTGAAATACCCTCGATATGTGGGAGAAAAAAAAAAAGCCTCTCGCCTTCTCTCTTACCTTCTCCTCTTTCCAGGACAGCCAAAACGGCAACAGCTTTCTCAGGCTTTCTGCCCCGAAGTGTAATTTCTAATCCTTTTTTCCAAGGGAGGGATTAGCTTCCCTTGATGACCTTAGGACCCGTGATGGTGTTCATTTAAAGGTGACCTGTTGTTCATCCATGTGCTGCCCACAGCCACATGCTTTCTGCTTTGAGGGTTTCAATGGGAGTTTGGTAGTTCTCAGAGATTCCAGCTGACTTACATGGGGGGCAAATGGTAACACCTTTATTTCTGGGGATATGTAGTTATTAGAATAAATTCCAGTCAAAAAAATCAACCTTAAATTAAATAGTAGAATTCCACAAATGGATGACTAGCTTTTCACAAGCCATAACATGTTGATCATGACTGAATGGGGGACTGTTTCAGGACTGTTTTTTTTTTACTGTACTGCCAGAGTTCAAAGAACGACCCCTATAGCAGGAGGGCCATGGCGGCATATCCTGCTCAGCGTTGGCCCGCGCTGAGATTTTAATTACCCCCCCGACTGCAGACAGCGAGATCCGCAGTGGAAACAAAATGAAGTCTCTCTCTCTCTCTCTCTGTCTCTCTCTCATGGCTACAACCAGAAGAATTTCAATATAGCCCGGTTTCCACCGGCCATTTGAAACAGTGATACAATTAAGCCGTTGCACCTGGAGAGCCGTGAACTGCGGCGATCAGAGCGGACGGAGTGTGTGCACAACCATGACAGAGGTTTCACGGCTGGCTGGGGATTCGGGGAGGTGGGGAGGGGGCAGGAAAGTGTGTTGAGGGGGGGACTGGTGACTGGCTGAGTCAGCTGCCCCCCACCCCCCCACATCCCCCCCTCCCGTTATCTCCCTGGAATGTCAGGGGAAAGGGATTAGAGATGGATCAGGGGCACAGGCCAGGTGAGATTACATGGGCCTCTGATTGTGAGCTGGTGCATGTGTGAGCTGATCTGGGTGAGCCCGCATATGCATATATTTTACGTCTGTATGGGTATGTGTGTATGTATCTGTAATCATGTGTATACTCTAACAGTGTGCTCTCCTGTGGGTGAGTATAGACACTATGAGCACACACTGCCCGTCAAAAAGTGTGGGGACACCTCACTGAATGTTCTGTGTTTTTCATTCTCTTAAAGCCATTTTGATCTAAAGGCTTCTGCTTAAATGCTTGAAATTAGTTTCTTAGACAAATATAAATAGTACGGAAGCCCGAGAACGGCCGTGCTCGCAATTATTTTTTTTAATGCCGTTATCTCGAGATCACAAGTTAATTATCTCGTGATCTCGAGAAAACGAGCTTTGTTATCTCGAGATGACGAGATAATCAACCCGTTATCACGAGAAAACAAAATGTCGTTTCCTCTTATTTCTATGAATTTTTATCAGAGATCAGGACTGCCATGCCAGCATGCAGAGACGGCGTCTTGACAACTGATAACAACGTACCTGCAGCAAACAAAACTACACATTAATGCCTTGACTTCCTGTTCAGTTATGAATCCTCCCCGACAGTCATGACAGTGATCTTGAAGGCTGAAATCAGGTGCGATCAAATGAACCAGACACTCATTTTCGAGTTCTCCATAATTATCCCGTGATCTCGAGAAAACAAAAGTCGTCTTCTCGTGATAAATGATCTCGTTATCTCGAGAAATCGGCCTTTTGTTTTCTCGAGATAACGAGATAAATTAACCCGTTATCTCGAGAAAACGAGCTTTGTTATCTCGAGATCACGAAAAAAATTATTGCAAGCACGGCCGTTCTCGGCTTCCGTAAAGTAGTGAAGTTGATGCCTATGTATGAATTTCTTTCCAAAGCCTTTTGCCTTTCCATCGAGGCAAAGGGCAGCTACTTTAAAGAATCTAAAATATAAGATAGTTTTGATTTGTTGAACACTTTTTTTTGGTCACTGCATCATTCCATTTGTGTTATTTCATAGTTCTGATGTCTTTACTATTATTCTAAAATGTGGAAAATAGCAAAAATAAAGAAAAATGTGGTGTCCCCAAACTTTTGAAGGACAGTGTATACATACATGTGTGAGCGTATATGTAAGATCTGGCATACTGCATTATCCAGGCATTGACTGGTTCCAGTTCTGTGGCTCTGTGGCAGCCGGAGGAAACATTATCGGCTCTACATTACAATGACTGACATGCTGCTGGGAGGCCAACATAGACGCACCGAAGTTTTCCCTTGACACCTTCACATAGTCCTATAATTGCTGTAATTACGAACTGACAATCCTAATCATTTTAGGATACATGCAACAGCAAGCCTCTCAAACGAGACAGCGGTGAGTGTAAAAACACCGCCTTCCATCCAGGGCTGTTGGCACATGAGAGGCACTTTCCGCTCACTCAGCAGTCTTTGAGGTGCTGTTGAGCAAGGCAACTTAACCCTATCCGCTCTGGAGGAGCTGCTCAGCGGCTAACTGTGTAGAAGTACACGGCTGTGCTGGGCGGTTCCCAGCTTTGTGGATATCTGTAACTGTGTGACGGTGAAGCAGAGATGCTGAGAGGAAGCAAAAGTCCTCAGTCAACCTTAAAGTGATATTCCACTTAGTTTTAACATGGGGGTTATTCGGCACTTGACCGCCATGAAAACCAGAATATAAACTAATCACCAAGATCGGATGCAGCTGGGATGAGTTTGTAGCGTTCGGATTTTTACTTCCCATTCATTTACATGAGGCCACGAAAACATTTAACACGTTTGTGAACAGATTCAACAGCAGATCCCACTAGTGTGATTTTCAATTGACTGTGGGTCCAACGTTTTAGAATATAATTTCGCGCCAAATAGCATTTTTATTGATAGAAGAGAACATAGCGTAGGGATACCATTTAGGAGAGATAGTTCCTGTTTGGGAGACCGGATATACTTTTATTTTTAAATACTAATTTTAGTGTAAACCAAGAACAAAAAATGCAAAATGATGAAGGACCCAGGACTGCTTTGTTGTCTTAAAAGCAAGATCTTTTGGGGCGCCCCGGTGGCTCACTGAGTAGAGCGCGTACCATAACGGGGCTTTCACACCAGAAGCGGCAATGCGTATATTTTGCGCAAGGTAGAGCGCAAGATGGAATCTCGGTAGGCAGATCGGTGTATTTTCACCTTTCCAGATGCACTAGCGGAGTCACCAGCAGTTCATTAAACAATTCCAACAGCCTATGGGTTCATTTTCTGTAAATAGTCCGTTTTAAATGGTGTAGATAGATTTACTAATGACATGAATAATGTGCCAAGTTAATGCTTTAGGTCTTAGCATCGTTCAAAGCAGATGAAATAATTCAACAATGACGCTATCTAGGCTTCTTCTGAATATGTAAATAACACAATATAATTTTTCTAACCTGGTATCCCCATATTATCTGCCATGCCTGTGACTTTTTGGCCAGGTTCCGATATGTTTTTAATGTGGAGTTATTTTCCTTGGTGCTCCGGCGCCTACAAAACTTCCGCCTCCTGTAAATGTTGGACTCTCCATTGGACGCCTTGTAGAGGTCGGCGCGTTTGGGGGTTAAAGTTCAATATAGTTGAACTTTGGGCGCAAAACCTGGCGAAATATCAAGGTGGTGTGCGACACTTTCGGCTGCGCAGATGTTTAGGAGAGCGCTGCCGCCTCCCTCATTGAAAACAATGACTTTGCTCTGCGCAATGCCGCGATTGTGTGTTTGGTGTGAAAGCCCGCTAAGGCTCAGTCCTTCCCACAGTGACTCGGGTTTGAAACCGGCCCGCAGTCCTCCCCTCGCTCTCTCTCCCATACCCTCCTGTCTCTCTCTCACTATATCCCAAAAAAATAAATCTTAAAAAAGCAAGATCTGTTATATATATTCACAAACGTGTTAAATGTCAGTTTTCAGGCTATTTTCATGCCTGATTCAAATGAATGGGAAGTAAAAATCCGAACGCTACAAACTCATCCCAACTGCATCTGATCTTGGTGATTAGTTTATATTCTGGTTTTCATGGCGGTCAAGTGCCAAATAACCCCCATGTTAAAACTAAGTGGAATATTGCTTTAAATGGGTAAAGAGGGGTAAAACAAGACAGAGAACTTACCCTGCATGAAATAGTTTGGATAGAAAGATACTGTATGTAGTGCTTTCAATCAGATTTGTAAAGTCTATAGAAGAAAGCGATCACTGACTTCAACTTTTGGTCCGTACAAAAGTGATGGCCGCATAATATGGCAGGCTAAATAACCTTGAATCTAAAAACGGTGGATGCATCTACGTGGCAGCGCATTAGAATATGATTAATGAATGATGCTGTCTATACATGATGAGCTGTTACGAGAGTCACGGGGGCCTCTGGTGAATAAGGCCCGTCTATAAATGAAGCTGTCACTGTGGGAACAGAGGGGGAAAGGCCTGGGCGTAACAGAGGAAACGCAACAGTGGCCAGTGATCTAAGTGTGAATGTTTCTCAAGAGGAAGCCACTGACAGTAAGGAAAGGAGACTCTGGGAGAATCTAGAAATATTTATGGGATGCTGTCTATGGTTTGGGAGCTGTTTCGGGAAGTGAGTCTCATGTAGGTGCGTCTAGGGATGCTGATTCTTGACAAGACGAAAGAGAGATACTGACAAACGAACGGTGTTCTCCTGTGCTGATTCGCAGTAAAAGTGACTGATACTGACAAGAGCACATCCGAAGTCACTGAAACATTGCTGTGAAAATACGAGACGAGAGCACTGCAAAAAAAAATCTCCATCGTAACGAGTCATTTAGTCCTTTATTGAGTCCTAAAATCATAGTTTTCTTAAAATAAGTGAAGAAATCTGCCAATGGGGTTTGATCATTTCACTTGTTTCCAATACAAATCAACTTGTTTCAAGAATTTTGTAGAATCAAGTGTCATTTTATTGATAGTAGTGCAGTGATTTTGTCTTAGTCTGACTTGTTTCAACATACTGACGCTCATTTCTAGAAAATTGCTGAAAGTGAAACTGCATTGGAAACACGTGGAGTTATCTCAACTCACTGGCAGAAATTTTCCCCCTGGTTTAAGAAAAATAAGATTTGAAGGCTGAATATGAGACTAAATGACTTGTTAAGATGGACATTTTTTGCAGTGTAGTTTAATTTATCCCCGATGCAAATCAACTTCTTTCAAGAATTTTGTAGAAGTGATTTTCTTGATTTTCTTGCCTTTTTCTGACTGGTTTCAACAGACTGACACTCATTTCTAGAAAACTCCTGGAACAAGTGAAACTGCATTGGAGACAAGTGGAGTTATCTCACCTCACTGACAGAATGTTTCTCCTGGTTTAAAGAAAAATAAGATTTGAAGGCTAAATATGAGACTAAATGACTTGGACGTTTTTTTTTGTAACGAGAGCATAAATTGGCCTAGAATCTTTTGCACCCTTTTGTTTCCCCAATGCAAATAAAAGTACTTATTATTGTACTGATCAAAGTGACAATTTCTCCCAATTTTCCCTCCAGAATAAAGGCAAGAGTAATAATAAGACAAAAACTGGGACCTAAACATGGGCAAGTGTTGAACCAATTCCCGAGCACTACAGAAGATATAGTGTCCAGACCCCATCCAACTGTATCCCACTAGAACTCCATTATAAACCCATGTGATATCTCTCAGCATTCAGCGGGCTGCCTTCCCCTGACCGGCCCCAGTCTGTTTCTGCTTTTGTCTGCCCACGGACAAAATTGTGTGGCTCATTACAAATCCCAGAGCTAATCTGAGTCTTAATTGAATGAAATTCCTGGTGTGAAGGGCTAACAGGATTACTAGATGTGGGGATGTGAATGAACAGGGGCACCCAGCGTGGTCGGCCATGGGATTACACCGACTACATTGTGTCTGAATCTGAAGAGGAGTAATGTGGCTTTAATCTGTAGCAGGGAAAACAGGGAAGGGAGCGTGGCTCGTTCACACCCAAAGACCCCTATTTTTGGTTTTAAATTTGTTATTTCAGTATTGCAGAAAACACTGCATTGACTGTTTTTTTTTTGTTTTTTTCTTCTGCATTGAAAAAAATAACACCTGTACTCATATTGTGACATGCCGAGTATCATTTTAGGTTCTGGAAACAGGAAAGCACAGAGTGAATCATGAGTAATGGCTGGTTAAGGTAAGGTCTACTCTTCCATTGTTCTTTGAAGAAACAAAGGTTCAACAGCAACATCCTGATAATCATTTACTGTGACTCAATACACATGGCAAGCTGCTGCTGTACAACTGAATCCTTTGTATTGTTGACAGCATTAATCATTAGGCCTGGATGCCCATTTATAATAATTCAATGACATTTTCATTTTCCTAGTTTTTGTACTATGGTGAAATTATTATTATATTATATGGATGAATTCATTTTGAATAAATGTATTATTTTATTAATTTTAATTCTTTTAACACTGATGAAAGCATGTAGCTGAACACCTTTAAGTTGGGCACTTACACAATAAATTTGTTTTTCTGAACTAAAAAAACTTTTTTGTCTGAGCCGTTTATTTGCAGTGTGCAGCATTATTTTCAATTTTTTCTAGAATGAATTCATTCAAAAATTGAACTTGAAATTGAATGCAATGGCTTGAAATTTAATGTAGTTTTTATCAAATCTAACTTTTAGCTATAAATTTCAAATTCAGTTTTCCCAATTCAAATTCAGTTTTCTTAATTGAGATTCAGATTCCAAAGAGACACACATCCAGGCACACAGGACTTTGACTGAGTCTTATTCTCCCCACTTGGTATAAGAGACATGACATTCAATTACAAATTCAATTTTAGAATGCATTCAACAAATCCAGTTTTTGAATTCAGTGGTTCAATATGAGCATGACAAATTTAAATTTCTGCAATTCAAATACAAGCTCTGCAGGCATAATCTCTTCCCATAAAATTCCTTGATGGAGAATATTCTCGGGAGCCAGCTATGTTAATAATTCATCCTTCATGCAAACTAATAAGTCTGACCTAGATATCAACCCTGATTAAAAATGTATGCCGTCTATTCCCCCCCCCTACAATATCAACACTTTTGACTGCAAGGATGTACACAGTCACAACTTCCACTGGAACTTTCTTGCGTTTGGAGGGTTTCCAGTTTAGAAAATATCAGGACCAACAGACCTCTTTCTCTCTTCCTCTCCCTTCCCAAGAAAGTCATTCCATGAATTACACTCAAGGAAATGATAACTATCTGCCACTTCACACGCTGACCTCCTCCAATTCAACTCCTCAGACAGGAAACTTGAACTAAAACACTAATGATATGTACATCCTCTCGCGATTGTATCTAATATTTAGTCAGTGATTCTCAGTGATAAAGAAGGCAAGGCAAGTTTATTTATATAGCACATTTCAGCAACAAGGCAATTCAAAGTGCTTTACATAAAACATTAAAAGCATCGAGACAAAATGAAAAGGATAAAATTCATATAAAAGACCAAGAAAAATAAAGTTAATTAAAGAGCTAAGAGAATAAAAACAAAAAATAGGCTAAAATAGAATAAGACAGGTGTAAAACACAAAAATAAAGGTTACAATGCAGTGTGAGAGATGAATAGTTATTTGATTTAATAAAAGGCAACGGCAAACAGAAAAGTCTTCAGCCCTGATTTAAAAGAACTGAGAGTTGCAGCAGACCTGCAGTTTTCTGGGAGTTTGTTCCAGATATGTGGAGCATAAAAACTGAACGCTGCTTCTCCATGTTTAGTTTTGACTCTGGGGACAGAAAGCAGACCTGACCCCAGACCACATGAGAGGTCTGGACGGTTCATAACGTAGCAGAAGATCAGAAATGTATTTTGGCCCTAAACCTTTCAGTGCTTTATAAACCAACAGTAGTAGAAGGAAGGGTTAGGTAAATATGCACAGACAAAGGCAGAAGTGGGGCTGAGCCAACATCAAGCGCTCCACTAAAAACCACAGGCGAGGTGAGAGACGTTGACTCTGGCATGCAACACTTCAACTGGGTTACAGTACGAGTGGCATGCTTTGGCTTCGAGATCAGAGAGACACTTTGAACTGGAACTCAGAGACGGAGAGTGAGAGACTGACAGGCATGACAGCATTCGCCAGTAAAGAAGAGAAGTAGATTGGAGTCGTGGTTCTACAGACATTTCTCAGAGGCAGAGCTGCTTCGGAGGCAGAAGTAGTCTGATTGGTTGAGGTAAATATCAATGAGCAGAGCCAAAGAACTAGTGCGTATGTGCTTACATTTGTTAAGATAAGATAAGATAAGATAAGATAAGATAGCACTTTATTGATCCCCTGGGGGAAATTCAGGTGCCACAGCAGCAATTGGCAGACAATGCCAAGGAAGTCAAGTATTGTCAAGTACAGGAAGGTAATAAAATAAAATGGGTACTAAAATAAAATAAAGGTAATGTACATAATATACAACTATAGAGACCTTTTCCCTAAAAAAGGATCTGTTCATTTCTTAGGAAGTTTCTTGGAAAGAACCATGACATAGGGCAACAAATAGAGGAAGAGTTCGATGGCGGAGTTGATAAAGGAAAATGCGGACCCGGAAAATAAAGCGTCACCGATTATTTCTGCCTCCAAGAAGTGTCTGTGGAACTAAAAACTCCAATCTGCAGAAGGCACCGTGCCAGACACATCATCATGATCATCTGACACATTCGACAGCAAAACACTTGAAAGACGTTGCGTGATTTTTGGATTGTTTAGTTAGATGAACTTGTTTACTTGACATTTGGCTGCTATCCCACACCTCAATTGGTCTTGAAGTCGGGGGGTGGTGGCTAATTGATATTTACCTCATGAGCCTATCTGTCAAGACTGCCTGATTTGTCATTTAACCTGTGGCAGACAGAAAAATATGTGAACACCACATAACAGACAACAACATTCCAGTGCCATAGTCAGATATTGTATCCATGGAGATTAGTTATTTAGATTATTTGATGTATGTGCGATTTGTATGTATGTATGATTGCATGTGTGAATGTAAATGTGGGAACTGGGAACATCATTTTTGAGTATGACCTATTCATCTTTGTGATTATTTTTGACTGTTGTGTATTTTTTGGTGAATTCTTTTATAAGCCCATGCAAGTTGGGCATGTGGGGTGTGTGACACCAAAATAGAATAAAATCTTTCCATACAACGAGATTATAGCATTTGGATTTTAAATGTTGAAATGTGTGATCCTTCTTTTCTCATGGTTCTGGAAGTATACTAGCTAGGGATGGGACGATATATCGAAATTCAATATATCGCGATACAAAAATGTGACGATACGTATCGTGGAGCAGAGACCATCACCATTTTCTCCATCCAAGTATGTCACAAGATTTTAACGAGTCCTACAGATGAAGAAACACACAATTACGTTTTCATTTCTTTTTTTCAGTAATTATTACAAATCTCATTATCTAAAAGGTGGAACACGGAGTCCCTTCATCACAGAAGACAGTAGAGGTTGCGTACTTTAAAATGATGCGTCACACTCTAAATGATTGCCATAGCCAACTGGATTGATTATACAACTGTAACTACATGGGTTACTTAGTTCTTCGTCTGAATGCTTTGCTTGCTCAACAGTTGTTTTTCAGTGCAGATGTAACAGAACAAAAAAGCTGGTCATGTTAATTCACGGCCAATTAAAGCCAATCGGGGGTCATGTCAATCAGCGGTAGGCGTAGCGTGACCTTAGATGCTTACCATATAAAGGAGCTGAAATGATCCGTCCAACACGCACACATATCCCCAGACAGACTCTGTGATCCCAGGCTGTTGTCTGGCCTCCCTCTTGTCACTGTCACACGAACGCCTCATTTGATGCCCCCCCCCTCCCAACAGGACGTCTAGTCTGGGAAGCCCTGATTAGTAAAGCCTTCTTGCTCTGGCTACTGGTTCCTGCACATGCAATCGTCCCGCCTGCCTCCTATCACCAGAGCAGGTTTTTAGAAGTGACTAGGAGTTCAACAGACACTGTGACTGTTCCCTGACCCCCTTCTTGTGCTATGCTGGGCTCCGTGGCATTCAGCTTTTAGTCTCTACTTGTTACTTTTTCGTTTCCGTACAATCTCGGAACCCATCGTCTATCGGTCTGACAACGATTAGACTCTGGGGGGCGAAATATTGGCCGTCGCCCCGAGAGTCTAATCGTCGTCAGACCGATAGACGATGGTTTCCGAGATTGGTTTCCGTATGACTTGCAGGGTTTGTCTTTGACTTGCCGCAGAGTTCTATGGCCTTTGGCTGACTTTTGCCCAATGGACACAGACTCTATCCATAGGTAGAGTCTATGGCCCTCATTTATCAATCTAACGTAGAAACCAGCGCAGATCCGAGCGCAGAAATCATCTCACGACAGGGTTCACGTGTGATTCATGAAACGTTCGTATCTCGCCGATCACAGCGTGAGAATGATCGGGCGTTGATAAATGTGGAGGCTGAAAACAATCCTCATTTAAATATCACGCCCCTAAATGTTCTCGGTTTAGAGGCCTCGCCCCCAGAGTTTACCACATGGAGATGCGTAATACGTCCAAGAAGAGAAACTTCCCCGACCTCGAAATAGAAACTCTAACGTCGCAAAGTCCAATTGAACCACTTAGTTCTATTTGGCAGCCTGAAAAGTGGCATCAAATGAAGTCGGAAAAATGCAGTATGGAAAGAAATCACTGCAGCGGTCAACAGTGTTGCCGTCGACAACCGAACTCCAGCTGAGGTTTGAATATTTAATTTATACATCCATGATATGTATAGCCTATATAATATATAATAGCTTGTATCGCAATTCTTTACATTTAGGTGAAGAAAAAATGGTCAGACCTCAAACAAGTAGGCTATCTCAAAATGAAAGAGAAATTAATCTTACACCAGAAAACTGTTAACCCTGTTAATTGCAGAACAATTTGAAAATACCTATTTATGTTAGGGATAGGCTGTATGACATATAGTCGATGTAGGTACAAAATAGAATATTTTGCCATAGGCTACATATTTTTAAGTGATGAATATGTGGCTGCATATGCTTAGATGCCAGTCAGAATATATGGTCTAATAACAATTCTCAGACTCAGCCAGATTTACTCTGCTGCACCGCAAGTCCACGCTGACTGGAAAACTTGCTACACGAGTTGAGACTTGACGTGAGATTTGATCGTAGCCTCTGCTCACGTCCAAACTGATAAATGCCGAGCTTTGTGTGGAAATGAACGTACGCCCAGTTTTCTGTCGTATGTTTGTTTCGTAAATGAGGGCCATTCTGTTCCCAGTTACCCCAATGGTACAAAACAAGGCACATACTGAAGATCTACAGTTGCAGGTTTACATGTTTGTAATATCCAGTGGTGGAATGTAACTAAGTGCATTTACTCAAGTACTGTACTTAAGTACAATTTAGAGGTACTTGTACTTTACTTGAGTATTTCCATTTCATGCTACTTTATACTTCCTCTCCACTACATTTCAGAGGGAAATATTGTACTTTTTACTCCACTACATTTATTTGACAGCTTTAGTTACTAGTTACTTTGCAGATTTAGATTATTAATACAAATTATATATCAACTAATAAATTAGGATATATTTTTATATGTTAAGCCACCCAGCAGTATATAAAGTAATTAAAATTAGCTCCACCTTTACCAGCTGCAACATTAAAGTGATGAACACATTAATGCATCAATAATTATAGTCCAATAACATGATATATATGATTCTGAAATGGGCCATTCTGCATAATGACTACTTTTACTTTTGCTACTTTAAGTATATTTTGATGCTAATACTTTTGTACTTTTGTACTAAGATTTTGAATTAAGGACTTTTACTTGTAACAAAGTATTTTTACACTGTGGTATTGCTACTTTTACTTAAGTCAAAGATCTGAATACTTCTTCCACCACTGGTAATATCATCCAAGAGGGCTTGTCTGCAACCTTGTTCTGTTTGAGAACGCCATTTTCCTTCTCCTGTGCTTGTTTCCTTTGCTCTAATTAGAGGGTCAGGAACTGTTGGCCAATAGAGTTTGGACCCTGCTGTGATGTAGGAAGAAACACTTTACAGCCCACTTGTTGGAGCAGTGTGCAGGCTTCTGAGCACTGTGGAAACCTCTTAAACGGTCGGGCAATAGTGCACATCCTGCTTCGGTTAATGACCTAATGCAGATGAGATGTGATGCCCTCTGAATCCCCCCTTAGGGCACTCACATTTAAACCGCCCTTAACGGCTCTTACTAACTCGATGCAGATGAGGCAGTAGCAACAGCCAAGGCTCTTTTTACCTTGATGTCCCTGTGGAGAGAGGGTTTGCTTCTGAATTTCAAGTCACAAATAGTTTCCAACTTGTAAAAATATGTTTCATCTTTCATTCGGCTAAGAGTACATACTTGGAAGAAGCAAGAAAACGTATCTTCTCTTCCTTCAAGTGTATAGATTTGATTAATAATGCATAGTTTTCTCTGAAACAGTTCCGTGTATGTGCATATGTGTATATAGGTATAGAATAGGCTTTGTGTAACTGTGCCTTACAATCAGATTTGCAGAGCCATGGGAGTGGGTATAGATCATTTTTAGGGGGGCACATTAGACAATGAATGGCAGCAATTAATTTGGGATCGTGTGACAAAGCAACCTTCCTAAATTATGCGGTAAGTAATTCAGGCGTCTGTCTAAGAAGAGACTGATTAGATCCCATCTGCTGTGCGCTAGCCAGACCAGTGTTAGCTAATGAATGCTAATAGTACCCCGGAGACACTCACTACTCCCAACCATGGGGTGAGTGGGGATAACATGGGAATAACTTAAACACAAAGTACCCATTTTGGCCTTATCAAACTCCAACCTGTCCCTCTGCCAATAGAAATGGAGAGTAAAGACTGTGAATGGCAGCAACTTTCCGACCGTGGCCCTGATGTAAAATTCCATGACTTATCATGACCCAAAATGTTTTTCAGTCTGGTTTCCACTCCGGTTTGGTTGAAAACCACCTGATGCATTGAATGTGTCAAACAAGTTGGAAAATACATTCTGCTATATTCTTGTAAAGATGCCTATTTGTAAATTTCTTCCCCAGAGAATTATCAAATTCTCTGTCTGGAATAAATCTCAAAATTCCATGATATTCCATTTGTGGAAAAGTTGGAATCCTGTGGTATTCCAACTAATCTTCTAAACTTTAAGCATACAGTTGATTCATTCGTATTTATTAAGATTGGCCTAATTCATCAGGAATCAGCCCTACTTCCACAATACTTCATTCTGTTTCCCACCAAAACAACAAGCATTGACTCTGTCACAGAGTGATCTAGTTTATTGCATTTCATGTGGAAAAGCTGCCTCAGGAACAGTCAACTTTCAAAGCGCACGAGCACCACTCTGCCATCTGGACATAAGTGGTGCTTATTGTCAGACAAATACAATATTCATTTAACTGAAACCAGATGTCTCGGTTGAGTCTGTAAAGGCAACGTGGATAAGTGGAGCTCATGGGACGAACTCTTGATACCAGATAAGGAAATCAACACTTGAACGCTCCTCAGTTGAAGGATTTTTTTTTTAACCCGACTTTTCAAAATCTAAAAAAAAAAAAAGGGGAAATTCAATCTATTCACATCGACTAAACCACATTCTGTTCACATTCTATCAGTATCTCAACTGGTACGCTGTGAGAGGACGAGCAAAAATGATGTCCGGGAATACAGTCAAAAATGCTGTAAATAAATATATATCAATACTGGATTGCCAAATTAAAATCTTTTGAAGGAATGTGGTTGTGGGCAGAGTCACAGTGACAACCTATGGCTCTCAGGGGGCAGGCATGTAACAGAAAATGTTCTGATGGAGGGGGCACCAGGGAGCAGGATAGCACAGTTAGCCAGATTAACTGTGGAAAAAAATGCCTATATATTATTAATGAGTGACATTTGAATCTGTAAATCTAAAAGGAATATTAGCTTATATAATGTCAAGCATACACATTTTAATGTTGGATAAAAAATGATATATTTTTTTAAGTTATCTTGCTAAATGTATGATCCTGCATCCCAGAATACCCCCAGAGGTTATGAGGCTCTGTTCCACACACATATGGACAACAAGCGGACAACTCTGTCCACAACGGAACATCACACAGCTTATCATGACAACCCAGTCGCCCAGTGTTTATGTTTAGCTTCCCTGCAGCTTCTTCATGATAAGGCTGTTCAGTGGCGCGTTGGTGAAAACTGTCCCCACAAACACGCGCGTCCCCCACAGAGCGTGGCGGATCACTTTGCAGCAGCCCAGGTCCTCGATCTGGAAGCCCAGGTGGCGGTACCGCTCGTCCGTCTCGAACAGCGTGTTGTTGGTGTAGGACCCGAAGAACTGGACAGGGAGAGACAAGTGTGGTCGGTCACCTGATCACAGTGTCATCTCTATTGGTTTCAATGGGGGATTTTAGTCCGACTGAGGAGTTTCATTAAAGAATTTTATAAAGTATGTCCATTTCATTGGGTCGTAGCTCTGCAAACCACCACTATTTCACTTTGTTGATTTTACTCATTGTTTTGGTCACTTTTGATCCAGTATTGCTCTGAGAAGACTAAAATATGAACATTGTTCTTATTTATTACTATTTGTTATAATATTTTTGTTTTAGCCTACTTATTTCCTACAATTAAAAAATGCATTTCTGCGCTGACTCAAGAAAGTACATTAAACATTCACAATTAATAAAGATTATCTGTTTATTTTTCAGTTGAGCATTGAGCCTTTAATAAAAATGTTTATACATGTTATTTTAATTGTCATGCTTTCATAAACATATTTAAGGTTTGGTAAAAAGTGACATCACCAGAAAAATGTATCTTGCCGCCACAAACATCCCTTAGCCAATTACTTTTCCCATCTGGCTGGCTACTCAAAAATTTGGGGAACCCCCTGGTCTGAGTTGTGCACAGTATTTACTGTAGATATTGGTAATGGATATTGTTGGGGGATATACAGTATGTATATCCCTATATGTATGTGTGTTGCTGATGTCCTGTCCTGTGTGTCCTGAGCACACTGAGGCAAATTCCTAACAATCTTGACTGATATGGCAATAAACTATTACCACTAGGAAGGCCAGGCTTAGAGTATTACAGCTGATATATACAGGGGAAAAATAAATACCTATTAAATACATATTAAATAATATAGGCATGTTGCAAAAAAAAGTAAGCAAAACAAAAAAACACAAAAAAATCTTTAAGAGACTCTGGCATTTCTTCAATCATAGTGAATTAACTGCATGATTCTTAGAAGGAGCTTTTACACTTGTCTCTCCTCTCCTCTTA
Source organism: Centroberyx affinis (assembly GCF_046629955.1). Lineage (NCBI taxonomy): Eukaryota > Metazoa > Chordata > Actinopteri > Beryciformes > Berycidae > Centroberyx > Centroberyx affinis. The sequence goes on from NW_027280158.1 coordinate 105,576, forward strand.
TTTATAGTGTAATACAATGGGCAATAACCAGTATGATTAAGATTGACTAAATGTAAAAAAAAATATATATATATATATATTTAGTATAACGAGCTGGAATCTTTGGAATGCGCTTGTATGCATGGACCGTCTCCTATTCTCCGACCCACACCAACATGTAACCTCAGAGGTTTTTATGAGCAAATTTCACACAAAGCTTGGTTGTTTCAGGCAGTTGTCCATGGCCTTTCTCCTACATCTGCCTGGCACTGCGGCTTCTCCCCTGGACTGATGACATGTGTGTCAACATGTCCAAAACATTTTTTGTGCAACAAGTCGGCCTTTCTGTCTCCGATAGTATATCATGCAGTCTACATGCATGTGTATCACCTGTCTGTTCTATCCAAACTGTGCCAACCTGGGCTCATCATCATCCAAATCCATTACAACGTCTGAAGCCCCATCAGACTCCATTGGGTCTTCCTACTGCTTCCTCCTCATGTATTTGCTTACTGTCTGTGGCTTTACCTCTGGCGACTATTAGAGCTTTAAGGAGCAGAACTTTTGCACACCTGTAGCTAGACAGGTGTGTAGGAGAAGACCATGGGCCGACTGAAGTTAAACAAAAGGACTCCGCACACGGTCTACTTCACTCGCAATTAGAAAAATTTTAATGGGATTTAATGGGAATCGGTACACAGACCTTCATCAGGTTATTTTAAAATAACCTGATGAAGGTCTGTGTACCGAAACGTTGTTCCCATTAAATTTTTTCTAATTGCAAGTGAAGTAGACAGTGTGCGGGAGTCCTTTGTTTGACTATTAGAGCTTTACCTTTCCATAGTTACAACACACAAACTTACTGATCCCCCACCAAAGCCTTCATCAGGTTATTGTTCCGAAGCGTAATCAGATGTCTGAAAATAGTTTCAATGGAGTTCTGGTGGTGCTCACTTGACCCAGAGAAAAAATGGGCCAAGCATTCAAGTGCTTAATAGTTAATTCTGTACTGTATTCGGAAATGTGGGTATTTTGTGGGGAGAAAATTGCAAAACCTGTCTGTGTTTACTTTTAAAGTACATTTTTTTGATTTCTAAAAATGCAGGCCGTTAAAGGCCAGATATTTAGAAAGTCATGGAAGGAGGAGAACTTTGCATTTGTAGTGTTGGAGAAATTGAAATTCAAAATCTCAATGACCAGTGGCGTCCGCCCATTCTAGGGTTAATACAAAATACAAGTGATTATATCCTCTACTAAAACATAACGTAAGCAAAAGGTCTTAAAACAGTTAAGTAAATTCAATAATGTGCAATTTTATTTTCATTTTCATGGTTCATGCCTTGAAGAAGGTCTCTGACCGAAAGCTTGCATATTATAAAGATTCTTGCACAGATTTGAGTGTGCGGATGCTTTTTTCATTCAGTTTGATATCCTGTAGCTCCAGCACCTCAGCCAAGTCTGATACCGGGTGAGCGGTGTATTTTTCTCCATTTTCATTTTCATGACAATGATCATTTTTGTTTCAAACCTCAAATCTAATTTTGGAATGAAACTCTCTGAACACTGTTTAACAGGCCTTTCCACCTGGATGCAACTGGCACTGATCAGTTCTACAGCTAAGCGACAGCAATGTCTTACCGCCAAGCCTGAGGACGGGTCGATGAAGTCAGCCCAGAAACCGTCTTGCTGGAGGGCGTAGCAGATCTCCTTGGCTCCAGCAACAAACTGCACCAACAGAGCAAAGGGCCAGATTAGTCTTGCATAAGAGATTTTCATTTAGTGCTTATTTTGTGTTCACTGATTATGCATTATATCCAATTATAACTTTGTGAGACATGCATGACCAGCTAAACGATCAAATATTGAGGCTACAACCCCCTTAAAATGGTAGTATGTTCAAACTTCTGCATAATGTCACAACACTAACCGGAGCAGTTTTAGAGTTCCATCCCTAGTGCTGGTAGCTGGGTGTGTGAATCTCAGCACCCAAATACAGTATATTCAATGTTTCTTGCTTTTATATTAATAAAAAATAACGTTAATGCTTTTGATTTTGCCCATTATCTTTCAACCACCTTTCCTTTTGAATGTTTCCCAATTTGTGTCTCCTTTTCATAGACTGCTCATTTAATGCCTTTTGTAAAGCCAAAAAGCTCTGCATTAAAGTGCTACATAAATTCTCATTATTGGGCTAAGGGGTCTAAACCAGAAGAGGTACCCCTCAACCCAGAGCGTCATTCTGAATGTCATCTGACGTTTGTGTTTTTTAAGTTCATTCAGGTGTTTCAAATACATACCCAACATTTCTAGGGCATAGGAATTACCCCAGAATTACACATTTGTAAACTAAAATTTTGCGATATTTCCCTTTAAATCAGCACATACGCTGAGCTCAACCGCCAGCTTGCCTGGAGGTGGCAGGGCAGTTAAGTTTCCCACTTGCACAGTGTGGTAGTCTTAATGTCAATGATGTCATACTTTGGCATTCAGAATTTTGGCAACAGACTTTTTTCCTTCACCAAGCACTTGTCACATTGTAATGAAAATATCAGTCTGTACCAGCACTTCAATTAACTGGAAAGTGACCCAAGAACACATGCATACTGTATTCAAAGTGTTGAAGTATCCTTTGAACAGCTGCAAACCACTCTCAGAAAGAAGACAGCTATAACAGCTACTACAGCAGCACCATCAAAGCACCAAATTACACCTTCCAACAAACTCCAGACAGCAGCTCACCTTGTCAAGCATCTGCTCTCTCTCTTTGTCTACCTCTTCACACCATGACGTCATGTCATTTTGGGTCTTTTGGGTTACCGTGACAACCATCATACCAGTAGACGGTGCCTCAGGAAACATTGACTGGAAATCTGTCCATTTGAAGACAGTGAGACAAGGACATCAGATTTAAAACAGCAGAGAGAGACGGCACTTTTAGTCCCTGGTTAGGACTAGGGTTGCTTTGTTATGTTGAGTCTCCCTCTAGTGGACATAAATTGAATTTCAGAAATTAGAATGGGAGGCTTTCCCTTGATTCTCCAAGTTACCACACAGAAAACTAAAGAGACAGAGTACAGTTACAGACAGAGACTATTCTTTTATCTAACACAACGTGTGTTCGGAGCCTTAAAGGGTAGCTTTGGTATTTTTCAACCTGGACCCTATTTTCCCAACTTTTTGTGTCTAATTGACTAAAGGGGACAACAATTTTTGAAATTGGTCCAGTATTGAGCGAGATCGCTTCAGCCGGCAGCCGCAAAACGGGCTGCAATGTAATCCGATGGGGCAAATGAACCGTCAATGTACGTCCACTAAAAGTGTTTGTTTTTCAGATTGTTATTATAAGTGTCTGACAACATTATGGAAAGGACCCTACAGAGAAATTAAACGTTTTTCTTTACCTTTCGCTTGATCCGGTCTGTGTGTAACCAAGTCTTACTCAAGTCTCGCGAGAGTTGAGTTGTTGCAGGAAGTCAACTGTGGAAACGTGAGTGAGAGTTGGAGAGAGGAGTGCCGGGAGGAGTTTGTTGTGTTGGAGTAGAGAAAGCTTAGTGTTATCTAAAAGATAAAAAAAAACAATGGTTCGTGTTGGCGCATTTCCGAATTGTGCCGACAAAATGTTGCGCAACAGCTTTCATAGACTACCTTTGTTGGATAGGGACACGCTGAAGTTGTGGCTAGTTGTGCTACAAATGGACGCTAACACTCCTGTCCATACACTGCGCCTTGCAGATCATCGGGTCTGCAGTGAGCATTTTGACCAGGATGACTACTGCCAGCCAAAGAGGAGAAGAAATCCTGTACCAAAGCACTTTCGCGAGACTTGAGCGAGACTTGGTTTACACACAGACCGGATCAAGCGAAAGGTTTCATTTCTCTGTAGGGTCCTTTCCATAATGTTGTCAGACACTTATAATAACAATCTGATTGTTGTCCCCTGGTTGAAAAATACCAAAGTTACCCTTTAAGAATAACTAGTGTAAGAGTTTCTATAAATATTTCTTTAAAATGCGTTACCTGCTATGATATAATCATTATTAAAATGTAATTTGGATGTACAGTACTGTGCAAAAGTCTTAGGCACCCAAGAGTTTTTATATAAAATGTGTCTTAGATGTTTAATCATTTTTTTTCTGCATTAGTGTGTCAGTAGACTGCTCTTTATAGTACATTTTTTGATATTTAGAAACTTGTCATTTAATTATTTTTGAAAGCATCTTCGCTTTACTTTTTTTCTTTTACATGTGCCTAAGACTTTTGCACAGTACTGTATGTATTTTAATGTAAATAGCTTTATGTTCAAGACTCAAACCTTAGTTTGTACTTGGTATATCTTAAAGCTGTAATTCTGTTCAAGAAAAATAGCTGTTGCCTTGGTAATAACAAAGATCAAAATGAACAATAAACCAAATGAATATGGGTGGTATGAATTTCTGTTGGTTGAGTGGAACAGTGAAGCAGGGTTGTACCTTTCTTTAGCAGCTCAGGGCAGCACTGTATCGCACACTCCACATTGGAGTTATCAAAGTAGTGTTCAGCTCTGTTGACAGTCTGTGGCGAGGCTGGCTCTTTCTCCTGACAAACACAACCACAGAACAGTCTTCAGGAAAAACAAGCACTCTACTTGTTACAGTAAAGGCTCCACTGTGTGAGCCATGTGACCCGCAATTCAGTTACCAAACATTACAGCATAATTCACCCATCATTGTTAATTATTCACCAGGACAGGAAACCTAAGCCACTTTCACCAATTTACCAGCCACTGTGATTTTCACAATAGAAAATGGTGTCCAATTGATGGCTGGGTATCTGACTGGTAGAGTAGACAAACTTTAACTTTACTGTACTGCAGTAAACCATGTTGTACATCAGTGATTCTCAACCTTTTTCATATCAAGGACAGAAGCCACAGACCCCCATTTGATGAGATTTTGTCTCTCGGACCCAAATCTGAGAATATTTTTATTGTTAGATATGATTTTGAATTCCATGACTATCTGTATTGTAGGTAGAGAGATAACAGTGAAGCTATGATCAAAATAATCATTTTTCTACATTCCTTAATTGTGTTAACTTCTAGTAAAGGAAATAATGGTGAAGCTTAACAATTCATCAGTTTGCTGGGGACCCCCTGGAATGCCCTAAAGGACCCCTGGTGGTCCCCGGACCCCACGTTGAGAACCACTGTTATACATCAGGTAAACGACTTAATCCCTGCCTACCCATATTTGAGTGACATATCTGGCAACCGATAAATATCTGGCAACCGATAAAACTTTACAGTCAATGGTTGATCACATTGTTCAGCTCCGTCCACCATGTTATTTACTCATCATGCCACTGATGATTTCAACGCTTCATTAAAGTGAAAATCCACTCTAAAACAGGATTTCTATCAGATATTTTGACATCTTAGTTTAATTATTGATATCAGCAGTTATCAACAATTATCTATGATGCACATGCAAATCCATAGGAGAAACATGAGTGAATTATAGGGCTGTGCAAAGAAATCGATAAAGCTGAGCATTTTTTCTATGATACTGTATCGATTTTCCTTCCCCTCGTACCGATACATTAAAAAAAATTATTCATGTTTTAAACAGATTTAAAATGTCCTTAAATTTCCCTCAAATCCCTTTGAATTAAATAGTTTTGGCTCAATTTGTCCGCTGAGTTATCAATATAATGTGATGTACATATTAGACTACCCAGGTGGTACACAGCAAGTTGTATTTTCAGCTCTATTTTTAAATTTTCAGTAAATTATGTAGAGTATTGCAATGTATCGCAATATGTATTGTATCACAATGCATCGTGATACGTATCGTATCGTGAGGTCCTTGCCAATACCCAGCCTTAGTGGATTAAGCATTAGAGTGGTTTCACTCATTAAAGGAGTTTTCCTGTTCTGATTATTACACTTACATGGAACTCTCTGATAAACTGGGCCAGTATTAACTCGTGTCTCTCGCTGCTGGAAGGGGCAGACAGCACGTCAGGAATGATCCTGTGGGACGAGCTCTTCTTTTGTTCCTCCGTTCCTTCCAGGTGGGAGTCAAAACCCACGTTGCCGGGCAGCTGGAACCGCTGGTCCTGAGGCCCGAACGGCCCCATGGTCTCGTCGGGCCACACCGTCCTCAGCGCTGAACCGAGGAATCAAGTTAGGAAGAGGAAAGGAAACATAGCTTCACGTGACGTCATGAACTGCACTGTGGACTTGGCCGACACGGTCAAAATGAAAGGATCAAAGTACGGCGTGATTGCACTTTCCTGGGAATTGGTGTTCAAAATTTACTTTTTGGCTCATACCTGCTAAGGGATGGTAAACTAAAACAAACATGACCTGCCAAGAATAATCTTTACTGCCAAAATGATTAACCATTTTTCAAATCAATATCGGACCGTTACCAATATTGTTTTTTAAAGCCGATATTGGACGATACCGATGGTCTGCCAGTGCATCCCTAATAAAAATCAGGTACTGTGTGGTATGGCTGAACAATTAATCAAACTTTTATCGAAATCGCAATATGGCCTGCTGCAATTTTCAAATCACAGGAGGCGCAATATTTGTTAAAGGCGAAATGTGTCAAAATAGCATTTTAAATGAAATATTGTGGTGCTGCAGAGATGTCCTGGCCTACACATCATGTTCTACAGACTGAAGAAAACATCTTTGTTTGGTACAGATCCCCGCAAAAATCACACTATAATCATTTTAATACGTTTTTCAATGAAAATGAGAATAATGATGTAAAAATGATCATTCCCTCTAATATCGCAAATCATATCGCAATTGCAATATCAGTCAAAATAATCGCAATTAGATATTTTTTCTAAATCGTTCAGCCCTAATGTGTGGTAAATTAAAACTTGCTCTCTTACTTACACAAGGGATCGACTTTGTAATTCATCACGAAGTGCAACAGAATTCAACACACACACACACACACACACAGTGTTCTAACATTGATATTAACCCTCCAGTAACCATTAACCATCCAAGCAGCGGAGAAACAGAAGTTTAGATGCTATTGCTTTGTGTAGAGCAGCGTAACAGGCAGCCAATCAGAAGCTTGTTCGATAAAAAGCCACTGATTCACTTTGATTTCATTGGCTTACACTTAGAGAGAGTTTACGGTGGCCAGTTGGGACAAACTTTAAGAACAGGCAAAACCCCAACGACACCGGAGGCATTGAAATGTCGTCTCAAAAGCGTATTGATTTATCCACCAAATTTAATTTCACCAGAATTTGGTGCTTGGCAGGTGGTTGTGTTATGTTGTGTTATGTTTAATGTAACCTACAGGAGTAAACCACCAAGTCAAATCCCTCATATGTGCAAACTTGGCAAATAAGAATCAGATCCTTATTTCAGACACTGCCCAGGACTACCACAATACACAATGACTTAGAGAAACAGCAGAGGATGTGTTGGAGGCCTTACCCATGTCAGGAGGTGTGACGGCCACATGGGGCTCATCAGAGCCGGAGGATCCAGCAGCAGAGAAGGCTCTGGCTCCAGCAACACGACGCACCAGGACATGAAGTCCTGGCAGGTAGCTCACCAGCCTCGCTCTGCTGCAGAGCGCCTGAGGAGCACACACACACACACACACACACACACACACACACACACACACACACACACACACACACACACACACACACACACACACACGTTTACATGATGTGCACCGTTTCTAGAGCTGCAAGGATTAATCGATTAGTTGTCAACTATTAAATTAATCGCCAACTATTTAGATAATCTATTTAGATCATCGGTTTGAGTAATTTTTTAAAGAAAAATAAGTCAAAATTCTCTGATTCCAGCTTCTTAAATGTGAATATTTTCTGGTTTCTTTCCTCCTCTATGACAGTAAACTGAATATCTTTGGGTTGTGGACAAAACAAGACATTTGAGGACGTCATCTTGGGCTTTGGGAAACACTGATCCACATTTTTCACCATTTTCTGACATTTTATAGACCAAACAACTAATTGATTAATCGAGAAAATAATCGACAATGAAAATAATCGTTAGTTGCAGCCCTAACCATTTCTCTCTCACACTCTACTTCTAGCTCTCTCAAACACTCAAATGCCTTTTCATTCTCTCTCTCTCTCACACACACACACACACACACACACACACAATTCGATGTGCTTTATTGGCATGACAGTTTAAAAACAAACAATATTGCAAAATCATGTAACAAGAAATTAATCATTGACCAACATTTCAGAAAATGAATCCCATCCCCTCCCATGTCTGTGTCTCTCTCCCTCTCTTTCTCATACATACACACACACACACACACACACACACACACACACACACACAGCGCAAATGACTTACACTGGCCATCCTTGTGGGTCTCTCTCTTCTTCTGTTGTCCAGTTGTATTTCTGTAAGAGTAAACGATGATGCAAAATCCCTTAGTGAACCATTTCTAGCCACGTTCACTTGACTGAGCGATGTAATACCAAAGGGAGCAAGAACAAGGTGAACGTTTCACCAGCCAGTTACCTAACGTTAACGTTAACGGTACCTATCCTCAGACAGTGACACTAGCCCACAGGAAGCTTGCATAACACTATGCTGAGGCCCGGTAGATAGACAGCAAATAGCTAGACCAAGGAGGTTTTATATTAACGAGCTAGACATGTTAGCTATTCGCAGGCTAGCAACAGCAGCATGGAGTTAAACTTACCTGTTAACACATCCAAAGTGCGTTAATTAATGCCCATTGGCAGTGTTAGACTTCCAGAGGTTAACAGTATTTGACTTCACCGTGTATAATAGATGATAATATCTCTGTTTCAACGAAAAATGTCTACCCAGACGATGTTAATTACAAGTTTTTAATTGACCTAGCTAGCAAGAGCATAGCTGCTGGATTCACCTTGTGGTTTGCACATGCGCTATTTTTGACGGAAGCTTAGGAAGGACAAATATGTCCCATCATATGCCTTGCAAAATAAAACTGCAATCCACTCTGTAGCCACCAGATGGCATTATTTCACCACTGTTGGATAGGCATTTTTCAACCCGACCTGCACTGAGGATCTTAACAGCGGAGTTTGGCCCTGACAGGAAAATTATCGTTGTTTGTCCAAAGGCCACATAAGCTAAGTGTTACATTAAACTATGATTTATTTTTCATTTTCTAAGTCATTTTTATTCACGATGGAGGTTTAAAGCTGTAAATTGTGTGTTGTAGGGAACCAACCTTCAAATAACCCTGTTTGACAGAAGAATGATGTAGGCACAGACTTGGAGGCAATAATGCCTTCAAGTCTACATCATTTTAGGAGACGGGTTAGGTCGTTATCAGGGGATAGAGGCTACAGGTCTCACTGCTATCTGACATCAAAACCAATTTTTATCCCTGAAATGTCCCCCATTACATAAACATGAATTATCCATTAATAGTAACATCTTTAAAAAAAAGTAAGGGTTAGTATAAAGGGTTTTTAAGGATCTATTCATTGGTTGATTCATGGAAACAGTAATTATGCCATTTATGCACAGGGTGGTTTACAGGGTTTTTAATGAGTTATTATTGGAAAGTTCCTGTCTCCTTGATATTTTTATTAGGCTTATATTAGAAAGTGAGGAGTCAAAATTTAAGGGAGTTTATTAATTAATAACTCCCTTAATTATCTCTAAGGGGATTAATGAAAATGTAAGGTTATTTTAAACGACTGGTGGTTGATAGAGTTGGCTATGGATGCTCCTTGTCAGTGTATGTACTCACATCAGTCATCAAACCCCCCTCTGTCTGGTGATCCAGAGACGGGGTGGGGGGTGGGGGTGGGGGGGTGATTTACAAGCGGTGTCGTTTAGTTGCCCTCATCAGGTAAGATTTTAACAGTCTTGTAGTGTGACCTGGGCTTGACCTGCCCAGATTAAGCCCCTGAACCCTCCCACTGGTCCTCTGATCCTCCTCCACTACAGGGGGCATCATCGTCATTAAACCCAGTCACCTTGCTGGGGGTCAGCACTGTCTCTGTCATCCTAGAGCAGTGGTTCTCAACCTTTGTCATATCAAGGACCCCTAATTTAGTCCGCATTAGGGCCACGGACCCCCATTCGATAAGATTTTGTCTCTCAAACCCAAATCTCAAGAAAAGATCTTGTGTTTGTGTAAATGACTTAGATTGAAAGTGATGAGATTTGTTCCAGCAGACGACTGAATTTAAATTCTGTTTTCTGAATTTGTATGGAATGATTGAATTTATTGAAGCTGAAACTGATTATAGAAATCAAACCCTGGGAATTCTGACTTGGGCGACTGTTCTGTTGCACTTTTGCGTGTTGCAAGTCTTTTTTCAATGGAATGGAATGCACCGTTAACTCCTTTTCTGCACTGACAAACTAAAAGCAAAAAGGAAAAATGCACATCGCTCTTTCCTTTTCTGTGGAATCAACTCAAAAATGCAAAAGCAAAACGGCAGTGAAATCGCCTTTTTATTTATTGCATTTAAATGAGTAAAACGATTGATAAGAAGGTACACGCATTCAATTGATGCTGGACTCTTGATTTGTTCTGACTTGACTTGGCTGTTCTACATTTAGACTTGAGACTTGACATTAATGACTTGGACTTGACTTGGTAATCTACATTTAGACTTGAGACTTGACATTAATGACATGGACTTGACTTGGTAATCTACATTTAGACTTGAGACTTGACATTAATGACTTGGACTTGATTTGGTAATCTACATTTCGACTTGAGACTTGACATTAATGACATGGACTTGACTTGGTAATCTACATTTAGACTTGAGACTTGACATTAATGACTTGGACTTGATTTGGTAATCTACATTTCGACTTGAGACTTGACATTAATGACATGGACTTGACTTGGTAATCTACATTTCGACTTGAGACTTGACATTAATGACTTGGTCTTGACTTGGTAATCTACATTTCGACTTGAGACTTGACATTAATGACTTGGTCTTGACTTGGTAATCTACATTTCGACTTGAGACTTGACATTAATGACATGGACTTGACTTGGTAATCTACATTTAGACTTGAGACTTGACATTAATGACTTGGACTTGATTTGGTAATCTACATTTCGACTTGAGACTTGACATTAATGACATGGACTTGACTTAGTAATCTACATTTAGACTTGAGACTTGACATTAATGACATGGACTTGACTTGGTAATCTACATTTAGACTTGGGACTTGTGCCTCAAGACATGAGACTGACTTGGTCACACCTGTGTTATAGGGACATACATTTTGACAAGCTATTACATTATCCGGCAGTTATTACATTATCAATTGCTACAACAGAGTCGGCCATAACTTGTCATAAGAAATCATCTGTATCGAGACTTTATATTTTACCTCACATGACTGAGTTCTGTGTCTCAAATACGTGCCGTTCATAACCAGATGTCCTGGGAAAGTAGAAAACATGTGACTTGGCCTTGAGCCAGAAGGACATGTTATGTGACTAGGAATTTCCTTGTATGAGTATATGTAAAGGAGTCTGTTCTGTGGTATGTCAGTCTGCTACGGGTTATATTTAGATCCCAGTAATTAAATATAGCAGACAAGCGTTCTGCTCCACCTGTTGACTGACGCATGGAGCGTTGGAGAGATCATTCGCCTTCATTAAAGTCAGCAGAGACAAAATGACATTGTGCGTGCAGACAGTACAGGTCTGCAGAGTGAGACACGGGACTCTCAGAGGAGGGGGGGGACTTTGACTTTGTGACAGCTTAGATGGAGTGTCCCTTGAGCTTGGCTTAGGCCTGAAAATGTGAAATGGCCCATCCCGAACCCGAAGGATTTATATCTGAAACTGAACTGTGCATGAGTGGGGATTTTTGTCATCCCAAACTCAACTAAAATCCTAAATTGCTAAATATCACCAATAGATTTTTTTGCGTTTTTTTTTTTTTTCATGTCGGACCTAAACCTGAACAAAGATTAAGGGTAAAGCAACCTGCATACCTACATACAGTATAGTCAGGTTTAAATAGCCTCAATACTCTAATCCCTTAAAATATCCTTACATTTACATGAATTCACCCCTTAGTTCATGCAAAATCTCCTTACAATGAGTTAAGGGAGTTATTAATGGAGGAGACCCCATCAAAACCACCTTACTTTTTGACTCCTTACTTTCTAATGTAATGTAAAATTCAGGGAGACAGGAACTTTCCATTAATAACTCATAATTAACCCTGTAAACCATGCACACAAGGCATAAAAAATCCCTTAAATTCTAGTGTCTCCACGAACCAACCCATGAATTAATCCCTTATAAACCCATGATCCTAACCTTACTTTTTTAAAGCTATGTTATTTTTTTTTATGGAGAATTAATTATGTAATGAAAAATTAAGGACATTTCAGGGATAAAATGAAGGGGTTTGGTTTCGTGGTGATAAGTCAGTCCATATGCTAAAATTAATGCAAAAATTGTTCAGTTCAGAGACTGGTGCAAAAAATGTGCTCAGGTGCAAAAAAGTGATGTTAGAAAGCAGCAAGCATTTCAGTCTCTTAGACCATCACCAGTGCACAGGAGTCAATACAGATTGGCAGACTACTGCAAAGTCCCTTTAAAGGTCCAATATTCACCTACCAGATTTTTATGTCTTGAGGTCCATTCAAAGCTGTGTGTGTGGTGAACCAAAAACAGTCTCAATCCATTTTTACACGTTCATTTTCCAGCATCTCTCTGAGCCTTACCAAGAACAGGCTGTTTCTGTCGCTGTGTCTTTAAGACTCATTAATATTAACGACCCCTCTGTTCTGATTGGCTCACCACTTCGAGAGTGAAACCTGAGACACCACAGCCCGGCAGCTACAGGTAGGGAAAACTCTCTGGTAATAAACAATTTGCTTTGAAAAAAACACTTTGTTAGTCTATTATTTCTTACAAAAATGATAATGAGCGAACCTTTGTGACGCCACAAAGTTACGGAAGTCCAAACGGCTCGTTTAGAGGCTCGCTTTTCTAATATGGATTGTGTGGATTTAGTTGGCGACCGTGCGTTTTGATACTTTCACCATGTTTAGATAGACCATCCAACTCCTTTATGATCAAAGAGGCAAGGGGAGTCCTGTTTTACACCATATGGGACCTTTAAGGAAATTCGCTTCACTCTGGCTCCATTTTGGTAATGCCCCAATAAGTAAGTTTGTGACTAACAAGATAAGACTTGTATCTCTTTGAATGGGGAGTCGTCTATAAAGTTCTGACATACATACAATCATTTGCATCACATATACAAAAAACATCTGTAACACTCTGACTATTGCTGCATTCATGCGCTTGTGGGAAAGTCATGACATCTGAGACTTCCATCAAACCCGGAGGACAAACAAACAAACATGGACGTCCTGCAGCTTAACAAGCTAATTTAACAAACTTCATTTAAACAAATGTTAGTTATTAGGGCTATTGGCTTGGTGGACACGTTGTGATTGCTTTCAAACTTGGCTACATTTGAAAAATATCAACATCAACTTCCAGTCCATTGAGAAGACCAAGGTGAATGCAGTTTTGAGGCAGTTTTACGGATCAATACGGATGACCAAAGGGGAGCTCTATGGGATAAGTAGTTACCTCGGGCTTCACGCTGGTTTAAATCGCTATATCAACGAGCCCCCTCTGAGCCGTTCATGGAATTTGATGCAGGACCCAGAATTCATATCAGCTAATAACGCTAATAAAATTTTCAAAGGCATTGTGAAAAAGATAAGAAGAGCTGGGAAAGACAGAACAACACACCATCCCCCGATTTCACCTGAAGACCAGCTCATCTTAAAGCATTCTGCAGCACTACGTCCAGACAATCCAAAAAGTTTAGGCTACCGAACAAGGTCTGGAATGATATTCAGTTGCATTTTGGTCACGCATTTTGGGGCAAAGAGGGGAATCGTGCTCTTAAGTGGGATTCATTCACCCTAAAATGTGATGAGAATGGAGCACAGTTTTTCACAATGACATTTAATGAAGAAACAAAAAATCACAAAGACCCGTTGGAGAGAGACAGAGAAAATCGCAGGGGCACTATGTTTGAGGAGCCAGGAAACCCCCTCTGTCCAGCTGCACCTCTTGAAAAGTACTTTAGCAAACTTCCACCCGATGCAAAAGCCCTCTATCTGCAGCCCAGGAAGATAGCAGCTGTCACAGATAGCGTCTGGTATACCACAGGTCCGCTAAGAGTAAATCAGCTGTCACAGAAGTTACCCAGGATGTGCAAAGAGGCAGGGACACGATCTTCTTCCACCAACCACTGCCTGAGGGCCACTGCCATACAGAAACTGATGCAGGACTCGAAGCGAGGGAGATCATGGCAGTGAGTGGGCACAGGTGAGATGTTGCTTAACGTAGCCTAAATATATAGAGAGTCGTGATGATGATGAGGACTGTGATTTATGATAATTCGTCGCACCCTTAAAAAGTTAACTGATTTGTCTTGCAGGTCTGAAAGCTCGCTAAAAAGTTATTGGAGACCATCCCTGGGGAGCAGGAAACGATGGAGCATCATACTGTCGGATCAAACAAACTCATCAGAACGAACAAACTCATCAGAATCGGGCATGTAAAGCGACAGTCTGCACAATCAATGGAAACGTGCAGATCAATGTAGTAGCTAGCTAGCCTGCAGTCGGGAAACAGTTTACGCGTTGCTTGGCAACACTTGGTATTGTTTTGTTTATTGTTTCATTGTTTTATTTAGGATCCCCATTAGTTATTACCGCAGTAGCAACTATTCTTCCTGGGTGCCACACAAAAGACAAGACAAGACATTCAAACATCACATAATGGACAATCCACAATATCAACAAAACAAAATAAAATAAAAATAAGAGAAAAAAAAAATTAGTTCTCTCACATTCATAATGTCACCTCAACAGTAAACAGTAGTGTGGTAGTGGAATCCTTAGGGAACTGTTTTTGTTGGCGGAGACGAATAAAAGACAAAAATCATCTCCAGACAAAAATCATCTGTTGTCTCAAATTACTATTACTTGATGAATAGCTTTGTTTATACAACTGTTGTATAAAAGCAATATCACACTCGAGGTCATGCTGTTGTTCTGTATATCAGCACGGCTGTGATTATCTTCGACAGTACAACAGCACCACCTCGAGTGTGATATTGCTTAAATACGTCTTCGTTCAATAAGCCGTTTAGATCACCCAGATGGAGATTAAATTCTAGCTTTCCATCAGATAAGACACTTAAGGAGTCCCTCAGTATGCAAATCATGATTTATAAAGAAACCAATCTGCCAACAGCACCATTAGCAGAGATCACCTGGGAGACAGTGAAGCATGGTGAAACAGCAAGAACTAGAGAAGCAGGTTGAAACAGCAGAGGCAATCTTTAGAACATAATGTCTGATGAGAATCTCACCAGGTTAGCCAGGCTCGAGTAAAAATCTCTGAGGAAGGGAACAAGGCAGGCAAAGATAAAGCTAGGTACATCAAACAAAAATAATCAATGGGCACCATCTCAGCTATCAGGGGAGAGGGAGGATCGTCTCGACAGGCTTGAGGGAGACGAACGAGGCCTTGAGAGATGTTTGTGTTCAGCTGCACACCTCGGGTGAGCAAACAAATCTCCCTTCACTATCAGAGGATCAACTGGACAGTCTAGACTCCCCTAGACATTTAACCTCAAGTAAAGCTCCAGGATTGGATGGTTTCACATCTGAGTCTGTCTTACAGTTGCTAACATTCTATGCTAACTAGCTAGCTAACGTTGCTAAATATCATTGACATAACATGGTGTTGCATGGGGAAGGGGAACAGCAGTTAACATTGGGCATATAGAAAATCTCGGGGCATCCATGTTTCTCTGCTGGCCACTTCTGATTTTGTAGGGAACGCAGCACAAGACTAACTATGCATAAAAAAGGTCTTTGGATTTACTTAAAAAATTGTGTGCATTGGTTCCATATATCTGAAATGTGTTTAATCAGCACAAATGATTTGCTTTGGATTGAATTAATTGTAATTGTTTGCATAGTGTAAAGAGTAGAAACATCATTTCTTTGAGTAAATAGAACATATTATGATTTTGTAAAACTGACAACTTTCCCTGTTTTTTCAGTGTATACCCACTACCACTGAGGTAGTGGTGTTGCTGACGCAGCAAATAAAATCCACTGTGGAAATACACACATTTGCATATATACACTCACACACACACACACACAAACGCATCAAGGCCTTTTCATCATACAGTACAGTATGCAGTACATTTATTGAGGCCCAGAAGCGTTTCAAACTAATGTGAGTAAATGTGAGACTGCATACAGTAATACTGGGTGGTGCAGCTTTCTTAGCCTGTTAAACCACACAGTTTGTGCCATTTGAGTTTAGTGGCTTTAGCTGACTGTCATCATTAAAGCCTGGACTGCAGTCGTGGGATACTTTCAGTCTAAACGCAGCTCAGCGGAGCGATAAAATATGATGTGTTTTTGTAAATTGTCAACCATTAACTGGAGGTATTTCACAAGAGGTGTGAAACAGATTGCTCCCAGCAGATGCCTTCCAATCTGTGCTTCTGCAGGGATGCTTTAAGAAGCCAACATCTATCTACCATTCACACAACACATAGCATATAGTCTTTATGCAAAATTATGTTTATAGCAATCAGTATATTGGTATAACTTTTGTTAGCTCTGGAAGGTCGCAGTCTCTTTTTTTTTTTTTTTTAAGATTAAGAGCAATAGTCAGAAAATGTAAACATTTAGCAACACACAGCAAATGATATAGAGCAGAGTTACGTTTTAATTTGATTGAAACCCATGTGTTTCAACCTTGAGGACCTTCATCAAGGTCAGACAGTGAGTGTGCTGTTACTCACTGAATTGGTTTGGGCAATATTTTATTTAATTTCTTCTAAATTCATAAAATTTTCTAGGCTATTGTTATATAATATTACTGAAATTTGATTACTTACTATCTATCAAGCATTGTAAACACCATTTGGTGTAATTTGCTCATTCCTGTTATTTCCAGGAAAACAGGAAAAAACCCTACTTGAATAAAATTACAAATTATATTCACAAAATGTCGCAACAATCGATATTATCGAATATTGCCCCCAGCCGACATTGAACTTTAGTGAAAGCTTGAATTAGGCTGAGTCCTACACACTGACAGGAATGAACACACTGGAGACAGATGAAGGCCTCAGTCTGAGAGGAGCCTGACTCAAGAGCAATGTCACAGCACTTTTTGCATATTAATGTGTAGAGCATGCAGAAATATATATTTTTAGAGTGAAGAAAGAAATAATGAAAATATATAGAGAGCATGCTGATACCTGGTTCTTTGGTCTCATTGAGTTCTTTCCTGCGGTTAGTTGGAGCTTCATCCATAGTTCATCCATAGAGTGATTCCTGCCTGAACTTGGATTCTTCATTTCAGCGATAAGTTCTGCAGCCATTTGCAACAGTTGTCAGGCCTTGCCTTTAGGGAGCCCTACACAAAGAAAGACTCCATAAATTAGAATATGATTTCTATTTCTGGGTATGGCTGCAAATTCTTTGCAATAATTACCCGAATGTCACTCTTTTGTCCTTAGTGTAATCCTTATTTGTGAGAGGCGGCTTTGCTGACATGTAAACAAGTCATTATCATACCATCAATGCTTTCATGGTTTGAGGATTAAGAATTTCATTAGCTGAGGATTTTGTGGCTGAGGCTAAAGATTAAACAAAATTGTTATCAAGCGGGAAAAAAGATAAAAAATATCCAAAAATGAGAAAGGTTTTCATTTTGAGCACTACAGTATATAGAAAATCCCTTCAAAGTGCACGTGTGTGTGTTGAGCTCCCCTCCCCCTCAGTCAGCAGCCTGTACCTGTTGTAATTGTTCTGATAGGCTCATTTGGCTCCTCCAGCCATGGTGAGGAAATGACGGGCCCTACTTGTTACTAAGGCAGAAAACCCCCCAGGTAGAGAGATTCATGAGAGAACAGGAGTCGGCTGCTGGAGTTGATAGCGTGACATTTATGACTGCCGCCAGTTGGTCAGCATACACCGTGGTGACATGAAATGAAGGAGGGTAAAAAATCCCATTCCCACAAGACTTTAGATCAGTGGTTCTCAACAGGGGTCCTTGAGGGGGTTCTAGGAGGTCCCCAGCAAAATTATGAATTGTTAAACTTCACCATTATTTCATTTACAAGACGTTAATGCAATCAGAGAATGCTGAAGAATGACTGTTTTGATCATATTTTCACTGTTATCTCTCTACAGATGGTCATGGAATACTGGACAAAATCATCTCTAACAATAAAAAATATTCTCAGATTTGGGTCTGAGAGATGAAAAATGTTGAGAATCACTGCTTTAGACCTGCAGCGTCCGGGGGTAATTTTTTCAACAAGCATATACAGTGAGAGGAGAGATATGTGGCAGAAAATCACCACAGCTGTGTGTCAGCGGGACAGTCTGTGAGGGTGGAGGGCGTGAATGTCAGAGGCAATTAGATAGATAACCCAGTTAAACTCTCTGTGGCTGATAGCATCTGAGTATTACCACCCAACACTAAAACCCCTTAATATCAAGGCTATTTCCAGAGATGCATCGGGGGATCTTGTGGGATTACAGAATCAATAGCCTGTGTCTGGATTTTATTCCTTGACTTGATTAACTCTCCAGATAGGGAAGCATGAATCAAAGCTAATTGCTGGCCTGACCTCCAAACGGATGCTCAGGAGAACATTGGCCATGGATTTCAGTGGGAGAGAGCAAAAAGAGAATCCAAAACTGACAATAGAGCAGATGCCTATGAAGAAAGATCAAATTAAAATGTACAGTATGGCTGAGCAGCATTCACACAAGCAAGCGTGGTCTTTTCTTTGCTTTCACTAAATTTGAATGCCACTGGGGAACCTGAAAACCGATATTTCAGTTCCTAATCACATTGATGTATTGTGTCTGTCACATTTGTTTAGTAATGAGTTATGACGGAGCTTGCTCTCTCAGTTCAGTTCAGTTCAGTTGATTTATTTTGATTATGTACAGATAAACAAACAAACAAATGTGCCACAAAAGTTTGCATGCCAAATTAAATATACAAGACTGTAAATTTGGAATAAAGCACAATTTGAAAAGACAGACAGATAGACGAAACATTACAGACGGTAGACAGACACACACACAAGTTGTAAAGATCAGACACACAGTCTATTAGTTATTATGGCTAATTTTGTGTTAGCCTGTGACCTCTGTCAAATGTATCATTTCATTGCCACCACATTGTTGAAGTTATTCACAATGACCAAACTCTATTGGGAAACATGCTCCCCTTCCCAACCTTCCACATGAGAGGCTGCTGCTTTACCTACTGAGCCAAACTCCTGTTACAAGTTTACTGAGGAGACATTAACTAAAGGGAGTAAGTATTGTGATATTGCAGCCTATGATTGACCACTTTATAGAACTTTATAGAACATTGTAGTGCTCTGCATTAACAAATAAAACAATAGTAAGTCACATGGGCCAGAAAACTGCTGCTGCACTGCTCTCTATGGGTTGAACACACCCCAGTCAGTGATGACATTCAGGTATTTTCCCATTGACAGATGATGTCAAACACCTGCTTTGAGTTTTCTGCACTGTGTGATTTAGTGTTAATTTACTTTTCATGAAACTTCAAAATGCTCACAGTTCATCAGGGACTTAACCACTCTGCCAACTTCCACTCTGATATTCAGAGTGGGGAAACAAAACAAAGCGACAAGTGATGGGTCACAGGTGCTAGTCCAACCCATATTGAAAACCTCAGAAAGATTATTATAACTGTACTAGCGCGCCACATTCATCAATTAACACATGGCTTTACAGACATCATCTTGACAGTCCAGACATCATTTGTATCTAGTTTGATGAAGATTGATCAAACTATCTTGAACATATCACATTGTCAATTTATCAAACTATTTGCAAACTACCGTACGCTCAGTTTTCAAGATATCATTAAAATATTTGTCTATTTACTAATTAAGGTATGACGATTTCAGCAACCAGTTGGCTACTACCGAAAACTTTATCACAACTTGAACATACCAGAATAATTTGGGAAACAATTTATTTAATTTTCTGGAGGCAAATATCATGTCATATAAGCTATCACCTTAGTGCTCAGTGAGGCACACCATAACATTAATTCAGTGAAGAAAAGAGTGGGAAATGTCATAACTCTGTCTGTCTAACTATGTCTGTTGTAAGTATTTAGTATTTGTAAGAAGTGGGCAATCAACTTTATCTCTAACAGTTGCAAAGACCTAATAAGTTTTGGCCTAATTTTAATTTTTTTTAGCTTGCCTATGCTCAAAATGAGGTTTTTTTTTCCTTTTTACATGTCCATTACTGTAAATGAGGCAAGCAGAGAGGGTATTTAACTGAAAGGGATATATACTTTTCCAGTTTGTTAAAAAAAATTGAAACTATTTGACCCGCAGCATCTCAATACAAATGTAAAAAATGCAATCAGGTTTATCTTAATAATCATGTTCCGTTGCACTCATAAAGTATAAAAAATAGATTTTTGCTAGGCCATTTCCAATACAAAGTGAACACTGAGTGTCACTGTCTATGGATTATTATCTTTGTGTACAGGTAAAATGTGGGTCTTCATATATTTTGTATCTGTTTTATGTTCTTAACAGTTTCAGTTGTTTTATCATTGTTCCCTTCAGACCTTCAGTATTTTCCGTGACAAAGTGGTTAGAATAAAGAATGTCAAAAATGAAGATGTATTTACATGTTTCATTTCTGAGTTTTCATCTCCATTTGTTGTTCTGGTAATAATCAACGAGTAAAAACCTGCGTGGTGATTTCAAATGTGTCACAGAGATGGAACACAAGTCCTTTTTTTTTCACTTGTTTCAAACAGTATATACAGATGATTGCACATTAGGCATGCTTTCACAAAAAAAAGTAATTTGTGTATTTGCAATGCTAGTGCATATCCCCACAGACCATAAATCCATAGATACAGGTATGGGTATGAGTAGACAAAGGAGTAAAAAAATCCTCTGTATTCCGACTTCCAATAAATTCTGATAAACTTCTAATATATTCCAAATATTGAGCAGCACAGTGGTGAGTGAGGAATTTCTCTTTTGGAGGATCAAAGAGTATCACAAAAACCGCTGATGAGGTACTTCATTTTTTAACCCTCCTATTATGTTTGGGGTCAATTTGACCCCATTGAACATTTAACGTCTCTAAAAACGATTAACATTGTTCTACCAGCTTGAAATTTCTTGACTTTTCCTAATTTCACTGAAAAAACAGGTAAACATCTAATTTAACATGATGATACATTTTCAAGGTCCTGTACACACTTTGTATATATCAGTGTTGTTTGTGGTCATTTTGACCCCAAACACAAAAGCCTTATAAAAAAAAAGTTTTACACATATTTTTTTTCTTTTTGTTTTGTTCTGTCTGATTTCAGAGTGAGTCATGTACTGAATGTCGCTAAAGCGGCGTGGAGTTGGAACATTCCTGACGAAAACATGCTTTGGAGGGCTTTTCATCGTCTCTCCCAAAACATGTACATACATTAGGAGATTTGCTGTCACATCGTATTTTTTTAGAATTCTGATGAACATCACAGAATAGACACAGCAATTTTACCTCCAGGCCATAATGTTGTTTTTTCTCCATTTAATCACATTTCAACCCGTCAAACTGCAGTTGTTTCTTGGAGATGGCACATCAAAGAATTATTGAGGCTTCAGGAAGCATCCCTGAAGCTTTTCCCACCGATTTTTTTTTCTCGCTATGGAAACACGTAGACCAGCCAGCTCTCCAAGGTTGTACACTATGTAGATGTGAATAGAAATTGTTCATTTCCATCGGGGTAGAAAAAAAAATAAATCCTCACTGTCCCTCCGTATTTACATTTCGGTCATCAGTTTTGGAACTCATTGTTTCTACCTTTATTTACAGGCTTTAGCCAGCCGTCTTTTGAAGTCAAACCATTTAATAATAGATTACAAGTCCATGTTAAGCCTTTAAAAGTACTCCGAACTTTGTGCAGTACATGCGCAAACCAGCCTTGCAAACGAAGAAATTCAAAACAAGGAGCAGTCAAAGACGGAGTGGAAATCCTCAGGAGAACCAGTCAAACTGCTAAAGTGTCTATTCTGTTTATACAGTGTGTCTGAAAAAGAAAAGGATGAATGATAGACACACAGTGAGAAGTCAAACACACACACACACAGTATCCTTTTTGGTTGTCAGCCTGGTGTTGGTGTCTTATAGCACAGTCCTGGTGACATATTTGTGACATGTTCCACCATGTAGCGCACAAAGCAAACAGTCGCCTCTGGGACGTCCAGACAAAACAGCGCTAGTTTCCATAGCTTAATTCAGCTGTAATCGAATTGGACATTTGAATGAAGCATGAGAGCAGGACTTGTGCTTTGTGTATTATTCTGGCTGTGGCTTTTTCCCTTGACAGTAACTGCAAGAGGCATTTGAGATATAGGACACTTGCGAACAGCGTGAATATACAATAAATACGTCTAGCGAGGTGAAACACTGTGTAATTGAACCTCTTTAGTATCAAGCTCAATCACACTATAAGTGTGATTGAGCTTTAATGTGTTACTCCTCTTCTGCTGATTACTCACTCACTTGTCATGTAAACTATAAAAGTGTTAATTTGAAGGTGATTCTGAATGTATCCACTTCTAAAGACACTTACGGCCTGCTCTCTCTCTCTGTGGTAGGTAGAGTGTGCAAGAAATCATTCTATGCATATTCCCATGCATACTTTCAGTACTGTTGTTTTGCTCTGTACATGTGGGTTGTAGCTGTATTTGGTAACACTTTACAACAAGGGTACACTAAGTTCCTGTCGTTCCCGCCAGACGACCCCACAGTCTCGGCGCGGATATCGGCATGCCTCGCCAACATCTCGGCTTGGATGAAGGAACGCCACCTTCAGCTTAACTTGTCAAAGACTGAGCTCCTTGTCATCCCAGCCAGTCCCTCTGTACAACAACAAATCAGTATCCAGCTCGAATCAACTGAGCTCATACCCACAAGGTCTGCCAGAAACTTGGGTGTCATGATTGATGACCAGCTAACCTTCAAGGAGCATGTGACTTCTGTTGCTCGGTCATGCCGATTTGCTCTATACAATATCAGGAAGATCAGACCCTACCTGTCTGAGCATGCAGCACAACTCCTGGTACAGGCTCTTGTAATATCACGCCTTGACTACTGCAACTCCTTACTGGCAGGGCTCCCGGCCTGCACTTTCAAACCTCTGCAGATGATCCAGAACGCGGCGGCGCGTCTGGTCTTCAACCAGCCCAAAAGAGCACATGTCACTCCGCTATTCATATCCCTCCACTGGCTCCCAGTTGCTGCCCGCATCAAGTTCAAGTCCTTGATGCTCGCCTACAAAACAATAACCAAAATGGCTCCGACCTACCTGAACTCCCTCATTCAGGTCTACGCTCCCTCCCGCTCACTACGTTCTGCCATGGAGCGGCGCCTGGTGCTGCCACCACAGCAAGGCCCTACGTCTCTAGCCAGACTCTTCTCTTCTGTGGTTCCCCGGTGGTGGAACGAGTTGCCAAACTCCATTCGATCTGCAGAATCCCTCTCAATCCTTAAGAAAAGGCTAAAGACCCAGCTCTTTAGCGAATACCTCCTTTCATAAAAAAAAAATAAAATTAAAAAAAAAATAAAATTGATGCACTCTATGCATTACCTCATAGCACTGCCTTGTAGCACTCCCTCGTAGCACCTATGTCCTGTTGGACCAGAACTTAGCTCTATAGCACTTACTCTCGTTGTTCTCTCCTGTCTAGAAACTTGCTTGTGTTGTATGCAAATCTCATGTGTAAGTCGCTTTGGATAAAAGCGTCTGCCAAATGTGAAATTGTAAATTGTAAATTGTAATTGTAAGTTAAGGTGTACTAATAATAAGCAGTAACTAACCCTTAATTAACAGTTAACTAATGTGTAATTTACTAATGGTGTTCATGTTAACTAAGGTATTAATTTATACATGTTTTTATAGTTTATAAAGATGACTATTAAATAATGTATAAATTAATACCTTAGTTAACATGAACACCATTAGTAAATGATTACCAGACACATTAGTTAACTGTTAATTAAGGGTTAGTTAATGCTTATTAAGAATTAACTAACCCTTAATTAATGTACCCTTATTGTAAAGTGTTACCCTGTATTTTCTACCTTGTTTAATGGTATAAGCAATACCAAAAAACTTCACTGGAGCCAATTCTACTTCTCTAGTCCATTAGCTAGACAGTTTAGGCAAAAATCTACGCCTGTGCTACACCAGTGATTCTCAACCTTTATTATATCAAGGACCCTAATTTAGTACACATTACAGCCATGGACCCCCATTTGATGAGATTTTCTCTCTTGGAACCAAATCTGAGAATATTTTTATTGTTAGATATGATTTTGTCCAGAATTCCATGACTATCTGTATTGTAGGTAGAGAGATAACAGTGAAACTATGATCAAAATAGCCATTATTCTACATTCTCTAATTTCTTGTAAATTAAATAATGGTGAAGTCTAACAATTCATCAATTTGTTGGGGATTCCCTGGAACCCCCTCAAGGACCCCTGGTGGTCCCCGGACCCCACGTTGAGAACCACACTATACTTGCCAGTGAGAGCTTCAGAACTGCTGGTTAAGAAGTAACTGATCCTTTCTCACACACTAATCGCAATAAAATATGACAAAAGGCAAGCTTCTGGATATCTCCCTCTCTCTAATATCATGACCCCTACACCCCCCCCCCAAAAAAAGTCTGATTTACTTCATAACCAGTTTTTGTATGAGGCCAGTTCATTGGGAATAATGATAAATTCGTCCTGTTATTGGCTTATTAGGCTGCACGGAGGAGATTCAACTTTTAGCATGTGACTTTCCACTTGATTCAAACAGTGACACGTGATTCTCTTAGTGTTAAAACTTAAAATATTAAATCTGTCACTTTTCACATTGAGTCAGGAAGAGAGTACTGTTAGTCCCACTCTCCTCCCTCTCAGCTGGTCAAGTTCTCGCCCAACACCTGTCAGTCATCTTGATGAGCTGTCATCCAGCCTGACGGTGAAACCACATCTGCAAGCGACTCACCAAGCGACCGGTTCGCCCTCCACTCACTGTCTATGAGACGCGATCGACTGCTGCGCACCGCATGTTGGGATAGCTGCGATAGGTGCGGACCGGGCCAGGCGGGCGAGGCGGTGAAAAAGTTGAGCTCAAGTCAGTAAAAATGCAAACGAGCGCGATATTTGCAGCGCGACAGACCAATCAAATCTGGCAGCAGGGACGAGGCCGGATAGATAGGAGCTGAAACGTCAAGGTGGAGGAGAAAATTATAATCGGAGTTTCTGTCCTGTCAAAATACTCAGCCCAGCAGCACATACCGAGCCAATGGCGTTAATATTAGCTGTAAAAGCTGAACATTATTTCACAATGACATTTCCTTAAAGGAATAGTTCACCCAAAAATGAAAATTCAGTCATTATCTGCTCACCCCCATGTCGATGGAAAGTCGGGTGAAGTTTCTTAGTCCTGGACAAAACAGTCCTGGAGCTTCACAGCAAAAAAAGCGTTGCAGCATTCTCCTAAACAACCGAAGTTGCTGGGGACTTGTCTTAAAACGTACAAAAACCAACCGAAAACCAAACCTATAAAATGGCTCCATACAGCTCGTCCGGCGTAATCCAAGTCTCCGGAAGCCCCGGGATGCCAAGTTGACTTGAAAAGACGTCATTTACACCCTTTTTTTACCCAAAATCTTCACTGTAGCCGCTGAGCTCAAAGCCGCGTTCACGTTAGCGCGAACCTCGTCTGACGTGGGTTTTTTTCGGTTGTTTTTTTACGTTTTAAGACAAGTCCCCAGCAACTTCGGTTGTTTAGGAGAATGCTGCAACGCTTTTTTTGCTGTGAAGCTCCAGGACTGTTTTGTGGACTAAGAAACTTCACCCGACTTTCCATCGGCATGGGGGTGAGTAGATAATGACTGAATTTTCATTTTTGGGTGAACTATTCCTTTAACCAATGGTGTGCAGGGATAAATGTAAAGTTACATAAAAGTGGGTGAGAAGGCATTGTTACAGCAAGTAACAGAAAGACTGATAAGGTATAGTATATCCTATGTATTTATTGGTATTTTAATGTGAAAAATGTTGCATGTTGTAGCTTTAAAGACAGAGTTTGGTGTCCGGTGTTCACATCTCCTCCAGGCTGTGTGTACAGTAGCCTGGCTCTGCCTTCATCTCCTCCCTCCATATGCCGAACCCTCAGGCTGCCCTTCCACTCCGGCCCCGGGGCTCTGCCATCTACCCACCCATCTGGTCCCTGGTGTCAGTGGTTCTGGTGGCCTTCCAGCCGGTCCCCATGTCAGGCCCTTCCCACGGTGCCCTATCTCTCCAGGCAGGCCGACACAGTCCTCTGGCTGGACTGGATGCTGGAAGCCTGTGCCAGTCAGCACTGGCATCGTTTATATCTTTAAAGGCATAATTGCAGTCTGGAGACACAGATTTTGAGTTATTGGATTGAAAAAAAATGTTTTCACTCTCAAATTGATTGATTGATCTTTTGATAAAAGGAATGACAGTATATGACAGTTAAACATGAGCCTTACATGTGTTTTGGGTCTTTAAAAGGTTTGTTAATACGATACGATGCGATACAATATGATATGATAAGCTACGATGCGATACAATACGATATGATCCAATACGATACAATACAATAAGATCTGATACAATACAATCTGATGCGATACAATGCGATACGATAGAACTTTGTCCGATTTCTCTTACATTTGTTATGCATCATAGCAGCTCCGTTTTAAAAATGAAAAACACATCATACACAAGGTGAACACACAATGACATTGCACTTAAAACACATACACACTACAATCAATTACACATAAGCATCAGAATAGCACCGAGACCTATAGGTTACCCCCATACTGCACTAAGCCCATACAGTATATTGCACCCTCCATCTTGCACATGTCACAATTATTATTATTGCACAAGAGTCCCTGATTGACCTTTCCTGACTGGCCTGCTGCCTTGGTTAAGTAACCTAGTTGACTGGGGAATAAAATAATTGTATTGTGTTTGAACTGCAGAACTCTGAAGCGCCTGTTTGAGGGCAGAAGTTGGTACTTTCCGTAAAGCACATGTGAAGGGTCGGAGGAGATCTTGGAGCAAATTCTCAATTGTCTGGACAGCCTGGCTTTAAGCCCGGCAGACAGGCCGGCGTACCAAGTTGTGATGCAATACTGCATAACACTCTGGGTTATGGATGAGAAAAACAGAAGTAGAATCTGACTACTAGCTCCAACAGATTTATTTTCTTCGT
The DNA here is from genome assembly GCF_046629955.1 of Centroberyx affinis. NCBI lineage: Eukaryota > Metazoa > Chordata > Actinopteri > Beryciformes > Berycidae > Centroberyx > Centroberyx affinis. The sequence goes on from NW_027280158.1 coordinate 132,977, forward strand.
AGGTCTTCAACCTATGAAGAAAATAAATACGTTGCTGTACCTTATTACAGATAAAATCTATTTTTGTGTTCTAAGACGAGGTGGCATCTATATGTTACCCCAGGTGTTTATATGATGTAACTTGTTTGATTTGATGACACTTAAATAAAACAGATCTGTTGATTGAGTTGAGAATCAAAGTAAATATACCTGAAATAGATCTAGGCAGTGGTGGAAAGTACAAGTACAAGTACAAGTACAAGTACTGTCCATTTCATGCTACTTTATACTTCCACTCCACTACATTTCAGAGGGAAATATTGTACTTTTTACTCCACTACATTTATTTGACAGCTTTAGTTACTAGTTACTTTGCAAATTTAGATTAATACAAATTATAAATCAACTAATAAATTATGATATATTTTTTATAGGTTAAGCTACCCAGCAGTATATAAAGTAATTAAAATTAGCTCCACCTTTACCAGCTGCAACATTAAAGTGATGAACACATTAATGCATCAATAATTATAGTCCAATAACATGATATATATGATTCTGAAATGGGCCATTCTGCATAATGACTACTTTTACTTTTGCTACTTTAAGTATATTTTGATGCTAATACTTTTGTACTTTGACTTAAGTAAGATTTTGAATGCAGGACGTTTACTTATAACAAAGTATTTTTACACTGTGGTATTGCTACTTTTACTTAAGTCAAAGATCTGAATACTTCTTCCACCACTGGATGTAGGATCGACTCTTTAAAGGTCTTGTCAGTTGCCAGCAGTGTTGGCAGTGCCTCGCTGGCATTACCTCGAACAACAGAATATGCAAATTCATATACAAGCACATAATCTCAGTGAGTGTGTCCCTCTTTCTATGTTTTCAGCAATGTAGGGCAAGCATGCCCACTGGCTTACCATGACCTACTGCATCCTATACTGGAGTCTACTTTCTCTTATCTGCACTTACCTACTTAAGTTCCGACATGCAAAACCTTTAAATGCCCAGAGACAAGCTCACTTGCAGAAAAAAGTACAGCGATTCACATGTGCAGTTCTCAGAATACAACTGTCTCACATTGGTCAAATGTTCAAATGCTCATTTCTTCTCATGCAAATCACTGAATTAGTTCAGCGTTTGCCCAGGTGAGGAGCTCTGTCTCTATGTCACCTCGTTTTGCATAGATTTTTATTTTCTACATTTTCTGTGTATATTTTGTATACCTGTACGCATGTACCGTATGTATGCATGTACTGTGTATGTACTGTGTGTATTGTACATACATTCCGGAAGATGTACTGCCACATGCTGTTTTGCACACTGAAATTCTGCAGCTGTAAAACACTGTAAATCTGAAACCTGCCACACAGAGGGACTGCAACACCTTAATGAATGAATCATCTCTCTATATAGTGTATTGTCATTTATTATCAACCTGCCTCTCCATTTGTCACGAATGTTAGAAATTATGCATATGTTAATGCAAATATCCCAACAGTAACTTACTATGTGACATGCCAGACTTATTAAATTACCGTGTGGATTTAATACACAGAAATGCATGTGTAAATTGTGCTGATAAATCACCACATGCTTGCCGTCAAAAAGCATCTGTAGAATCAACCTGAAGCGTTTTGTATCGCAGGTAACGTTTACCTTATGCAGAGAAAAAAATAAGCTCCACGGTTTCATTATAATGGATAATACTCTGGCATTTTTGCTGCGGTGGAGCATCTGGTTACATTTTCAGCTCAGACATGTTCTCTTCCCACAACGACAACAGTAGAAACCACAGAATTCTATGAGAGCCGCTAAACACGTAGACAGCCCACCACACCCCGAAAGGAATTACATCAGTCGTGTCTAGTGAAGACATCCTGGCACACACGCTCAGTTTATTGGGAGCGTCAAACCAATATCCCTGTGGTAACACGCTATTTTTGTGGGGAATTCATCAAAATGTGGGAAAGTAATGCATCCCGGAAAAGCGGGCACGTCTCATGCAACGTTCCTTCGTCTTATCTCAGTATGGGATTTGCTATGCCCCTGGTTGACCCAGATAGCCTGTTATGTGTGTTTCAGCTTTGACTGAGTGAACCCTGAAGTTTTACTAGAGGCCCTGAATTCCATTAGGACTACAAGTCAATCAATAGAGAGAGACTGGTCAATGGCAAGTGATGCCAAAGGGGCTCTCAGTGACAGCAGGAGCACTAAGAGCTACGGAGGCTGAACAAAGCTGCGACTGAAGGACCGTGCCGCTCGACCGCCCGGTTTCACCCGGAGGGAAGGATCCCGCTGCTCTTTTCTCAGCGCTCGGACACGCTCTTTGGCAGCCACCCGCCTCGTCGCTGGGTGTCCGACCCGCTGCTGGCTAGCGGTCGACCGAGCTCCGCGCTGAGTGCTCTCTCTCTCTCTCTCTCTCTCTCTCTCTCCGAAGCCAACAGGTCCGTTTCAGGCGAGGGGGCTGTCACTTTTGATTACGCCCCGACCCGTCGGCTCCGGGTTTTCCACCCCAGTTGACAAGGACAGCTTATGGAACAAACTTGTACTGCTATGAGCCAGGTTGTTTGATCAAAGAATAAAGATGTGTGAGGCGTGAGGTAATGGATTTTCTTTTCTTTTTTTTTTATTGCATTTACCGATTTTGGGTCATGCCGTGGATTCCCCCGCCCACGCAGGTCGGGGCAGAGAGGCTCAGTCATGTTCTGTGATTCTGTGATCGCCTGGCATTTACCGCCTGTTCTTGCATTTTTCATGTTGCTGCACTTGACATTTTGTGGAATTTGCCTTAAGATGGATTAAGGAGTATGGCTAAAATGTGTTTTTGTAAGATACGGGGTGCCATTAAAGTGGAGCAGCAAGCCACACATTTAGTGTGACTTGATTTCTTATTCAGTCAAACTAACTTATTCATTACGATACATACATGGATAAAATATAAGAGGATTTTGTAAGGCTCTAGAACTTCAAATGAGGAAAATTATGAGCACTGAGGCAGCTTGTTGGAACATTCTGTCCAAGCCTTATCTGTCACACAACATAGTTAACTCTGAAATAAGAAGACTAGTACCATGCTCTTTTGTATGAAGCTAACTGAGTAGTTTATGAGAAGCAGGCCTGTAATCAAGATCGTATCAGTCCAGATCATCAAGTCAAGACCAAGACCAAAGGGGTTGAGAAGTTAAAGAACACAGTGGAAGACCGCAGCATTTAAAGCAAAAATCCCCTCTCAGATCTGTGATGTTCAATACATTCCTGGATTATTACTTTGTGATGAAGTGTTGTAATTCCCTCAACCTGCCTCGTCTACTTCTACTTCAGTTAGTGATTGCCTACGTTTCCCAGAATGCCTTTCGACAACCCCCAGAGAAGGGGCGTGAACTTGTTGCATTCGGCTGTGGGAGCGAGAGTTTTTCCCGTAGAGAAACATTGAGAGTCACGCCCCTTTACTCAAAACTCAACATATCTTTTGGCTGCATTGCGTTCTGGTCTATTGAGGCTGCTGTCAGTGGAGAAATTGATATCTCTGCCTCTTCTAAGATGGATTTCTCCCTGTATGACTGTTGAATATCGTTGCAAAATGGCGGCTCTAGAAAGAAGCCCTCGCTCTTTGATTCTAAGGGACTGACACCAAAACCTGACGTTTACCATTGATAACTATCAAGCTCATTGTAGCTGCTGGAAATATTTACATTTACTTTACATCTACGTTTGGCCAGTTATCCACGGAAATAACAAAAATACACCACCAAACAACTAAATGTGTTTAGGGTGGATTTCTCCTTTAATTGACAAGATATACTAAATATTATGCAATTGCATTAAAATCCTACAATTATAGATAGAACAATACATTTATTTTTAAATAAATGCCAAAATTGTGCAATAAATGAACAAATAACTACATTGACACCCAGCAGTGGCAAGAGCAAGACAAGACTGAGGGAAAATACCAAAATATCTATCAAATAAGTATATGTAACTGTAATGTAATCTATGTCATTATTGAAAAGTATTACATTCATGTTCTCCCTGCATTTTTTTGATACATGAACTCATGTAACCTAGGCAAATAAATAACAAAACAATAACAATAACAAAAGCCCAACGCTGTCTTTCATTTGACAGCAGTGAACAAAAATCTATTTTTTCCTCACTCTTTCATTGACAAGACTCAGAGCTTTGAAAACACTTCTCCAGTTTTCAAGCCCTCATTGCGTTACACACAGCTCGAATTAGCCAGGGGCAGTGAGATAATGAGAAGTGCTATAACGGGCCCGACGCTACAGCTGTGAGCGTCTCGATCTCCTAAGAGCGGCAACTCTACCTCACTGGCACCGCCATACATCAAGTGCCATATTCAGAATGTCCTTTATTTTCAAAAGTCTCATGACAATCACTGACAGAGCGGGGGAACTTGTCCCAAAAAGTCAGTCAGATGGTTCGTAATGCTCACAGTCTATATTTACCCAAGCCCCAGAGCAGAGAGTTAGTTCCGCTGGCCTGAGGATTTACTGTCAAACTCGCTGGGTTGACCTCCTGGGTCAAAGTCACATCAGTCAGTCAGAGCGCAGCACATTCACTCGAGATCTAAAAGCCTCACTACGCAGCCAGTAAAACACAAGGTTGAGGAGAGAAAAAGTTTGTCTTCCTATAGAAGAATCCCCCTGCAAACCTCCGCTGATGTTCCAAAGATTCAGTTCAGAAAGAAGAAAAAAAAATCAAGCAGAAAGCATTCTTTTACAGTGCATGTAAGGCAATGTTTTGGTCAGTAGACATCCATTTTAGAGCAGTGGTTCTCAACCCTTTTGGCTCATGACCCCCCCCCCCCTGCATCTGAGTGGTGAACTGTTCAACCCAAGAGTGATTTTCCCTTTACATGTTGTTTCTTTTGATAATTACGACGGCATTTTAGGGCCACTGTTAAAAAAAAAAAAAAAATCTAATATTTCGAGAATAAAGTCAGAATATTTTGAGAAAAAAGTCGAAATATACTAAGGAACTGACAGAGAGAGAAGAGGAGCAGTTCACTATATGCTTTTTTTCCCCTATCCCATAAATCATCTTGCGACCCCCCAAGATTATCTCACGACCCCCTGGGGTGTTCCGACCCCTAGGTTGAGAACCACTGTTTTAGAGTAGCAGATATTTCAGGTATGAACCTTGCAGTGACAGGTTCAATTAATTCCAATGAATTTAGTTCCACTCCCTTGCTTGAAAACGTCCCAACCACAACCTGAGAAGACTTGCTAAATTGTGGCCAGTCATGAGAAACAGAGGAAGAAATGGAAGTGAAGATGAAATTCACCAAACTGCAAGTTGCATAATCTTTATGATCTTCTGCTGGATAGGAAGAACAAGTCTCAACTGTTTCCTGAAATAGCCAATTATTAATGAGGACCCTGTCTGGCTTTGATGCATGTATCAAACTGAAAGACCAAAGATTGGCACTGTGTACGCTCACAATGGGAATCCTTAGCAACTTCCCCTTCCTTTCCTTTATCCCTCCTTCCTCTCTGCAAATAGAAAAGTGGTGCTGGAGAGTACGTTGAACTAGCAAGGTTGACACATTTTCAGGGAAGTTTTTACTGGGGAAAAAAAAAAAATCACTCCGATAGAGTATTAGGCTGTGACAGCAAGCTCACAGCTGACACAAAGCAGACAAAAACACACACAGTCAGACTGCAGCATGAGCTGGCTGTCAGGATTCTTTCGGTGGTTTCCAAGTGTTAAGTTCATTTGTTTCCATGTGTTTGGAAGCTGGTTTGTGTGTGTGTGTGTGTGTGTGTGTGTGTGTGTGTGTGTCATGGCATAAACATTCAATGCTGTCATTTAGGATCACAACCGCTAAGAAGGGCCGCACAATGAAATGGTCATTATTATTGATGGGGATAATTTGCTGGTTATGGTTGGAGTGTTTTGGCGCCACAAACAAAATCTTTTTTTGGGACACCGAAAGCCTGGGGCGGGCTGTGCATGTGTGTCACAAGAGTCAGTGTTAAAAATACCTGAGGGGAAATTTCACTCGCTGAACCTGTTAGCCTGATGACACACTTGCTGGGACTCGTTCTTTAAAAAGTAGTAGTAGTAGTAGTAGTATTTTTATTCAGTCATCACACACAATACAATAAACAGTATATACAATATACAATCTAATATACAATAAGTATAAACAGTCTAGACAGTATAAACATTTCAGCTACCCTCCAGAAATAAAAAAAATAATAATAAAATAAAAATCATTCACACTTGTAACCCTCAAAAACAGCTTTATAAACCATTCTTTTGAAAACCAAAAGCGAGTTACACATTCTTAAATTTATATTAGCATTGTTCCATAATTTAACCCCAATTATAGAAATACATCTCCTTTTAATCCCTTTTTTTAGCTTTTTGTATACGGTAAACTTACAAACATCTCTCAAATCATATTTACACTCCTGCATTGAAAATAACCTTTGTACACGGTCTGGGATCGACTTTGTTTTAGCTCTGAACATTATTTGCATTATTTTGTATATGTATATACCAAATCATTAAATTTCATAGCATGGGATTTTATAAACAGTGGATTAGTGTGATCATAGTAACCAGCCTTATTAATAACACGTATGGCATAGCTCCTGCTCAAAGATGCTTATAAAGAAACAGCCAGGTTCAGCAAAGCGTATAATTGTTTGCTGTGTGTCTGTTTGATGGGTTTGATAGCGGTACAGTGTTCACATTGATCTCGGCCTTTTATCTTCAAGATAAGACAGCTGCTGGAGGGGAAGGGATTGACACAGATTAAACGGACTTGATCTTGGAACAAAGTTATTTACAGAGCAACACAGCGCCCAGAGGCACACTCTTTCAAAGTGATCAGCAGGGCGTCTGCCATTAATATATGCATGACACAAGCCTCGGACTCTGGCGCTGCTCATAAAGAGGTGAGGCTTGAGTTCAGTCTGCTCGTCTGAATGGAATTATCTGTATTGTCTGTCTTTATTCACTGTGTTAGCATCTCTTGTATTGAGTACATTTACATAATAAAGGATTGTGAACCCCCGATTACTGAGAACAGATTGTCATATTATGGTAATCAAGGGAGGGAAAATTGCATTTTCACCTAAGCAAGCAAATTGCTGAGCAGTGTCTCCCTCCAGTGAAAATCCATCCACCTGACACTACAAAACCAAACCCCTTAATTTTATCCCTTAATTTTAATCTTTAATTTCTCATTACATGAACATTAATTATCCATTAAAAATAATGTAGCTTTAAAAAAGTAAGGTTAGTATCATGGGTTTTTAAGGGATTTATTCATGGGTTGGCTCGTGGAGACACTAGAAATTAAGGGATTTTTTATTTTTTTATGTTTATGCATGGTTTACAGGGTTATGAATGAGTTGTTAATGGAAAGTTCTGAATTTTACATTAAATTAGAAAGTAAGCAGTCAAACATTAAAGGGTGTTTAAGATGGTTTTGATGGGATCTCCTCCATTAATAACTCCCTTAACTCGTTTTAAGGGGATTTTGCATGAATTAAGGGGTGACTTCATGTAAATGTAAGGGTATTTTAAGGGATTACTGGTCCGTAGAGTGATGTGAGGCTTGTCGAGCGGCAGTGTTAACGTTTCAGGGAGGGAAAATATGTGACTCTGGGAAACAGGCTCCCTATTTCTTCCTCTCCCCACCTCCCAAAGCACATGACAGAGCTGCTCAGGCGGGGCCCTTAAAAGACACTCGTGGAATATTACCAGACTGGAAAATACACACCTATTTGTCTTGTCTAATCCCAGAGGCCATGTGAGGGTGAACCACAACACACACACACAGGAAGCAGTTGCCATTCACTAAAGCGCTGCAGCTGCGCCTCACGTTTCCAACCGCCAAACGGATTGTAAATATTTTCATTTTGCATTCTTGGCTGAGGTTGTCTCTCTTTTTTTTTTTTCACTTCATGAAGAGTCTCCTGCCATTTGAAAATAAATGAGCGCTGAGATTTTCCTCAGATTGCTCACATTCCCTGACACGCTGAATGCAAATGACAATTCCCGACGCATGTTTTCCTCTCGTTAAACAAGCTGAGATACAATAGTACAAGGTGTCCAATGTTCTCTTCAAACTGGTTCAGCCTGCATGGAAATACACAGTGAACTGAACCTTGTTTGCTCAGTTATGAGACAGGAGAACACAACGTCCTTTCCCCTCATTCTCTCTCTCTCTCTCTCTCTCTCTCTCTCTCTCTCTCTCTCTCTCTCTCTCTCCCTCTGTAAGCCTAACACACACTCACAAGTACACAGTGAGTGACAGGGGGAGAAAATAATAAATAGAGGCTTTGCAGTTGTGTCACAAATCTCCCATGTCTGGCTCCATCATGGAGGTCCAGTGGAAAATTGGCTGTTAATTAATAATGTATAAATATATAACCCGGCTAGAAAAAGAGAGATTCCTGAACAAAGATTGTTGTGGTGGTGTTGTACTGTAGCTAGATCCATTCAGTAACATTCTAAGTAAAAATGAATAGTCTGATAAGGTGGATTTGTTTCCAAATGTAGGTTATCTGTCTTTAGCCCTAGTCTCTACTTCAAGTTAGCTTGACAGGAGTCAGCTCGGTTAACCTGAACAAACAGTTTTAGGCTTTGTTAGCTAACTAGCCAGCTGCTAATTTAGCAAAGCAACTGATGAACATGTGACTACTAGCCATTACTAAGAGCCTAGTAGCTACTACTAGATGTGTTTACGCACTAGCTAGTGTGCAAATCAGATGTTTACAACAGTGATGGTTAGCTGACCAGATACTATGGTCAGCTAGCTGACAAGCTGACATTATCTAAAAACTAAATCAATATGCATCAGTTATGAAGTGACCAGTTCTCTGTACAGCTCAGAAATTAACCATGGCTATTCACCTGATGTCCAATAGATAGCCAAGTTGTAGCCTACATTTAGAAAAACAACCGGCAGTGATGGATTGGATTGTTTGGATTGGATTGGATTGTTAAACGTGACGCGATTAGAGAATGCAGAAGAATGACTATTTTGGTCACAGTTTCACTGTTATCTCTCTACCTACAATTCAGATAGTCGTGGAATTCTGGACAAAATCATATCTGACAATAAAAAAATTCTCAAGATTTGTGTCAGAGAGACTAAATCTCATCAAATGGGGGTCCATGGCCCTAATGTCTTCTACATTTGGGTTCCTTGATATGAAAAAGGTTGAGAATCACTGCTCTATTACAGTATGTTGCAAGCCAATTTTCTCCTCTGCTGCTCCTTCTCTTCTCTCACAACACAACACAGCATCAAACAAGGAACATACAGCAAGAACTCCTCAATATATCATTAGATCCAAAGGTTTAGTGTCTTTACACATTGGCTACAGATTATACTAAACTGAACTTGTGTAAATAACTGGGAGGAGACTTCTGTCCTTTTAGCAACTGCAGTCAGGCAGACTGGCAGGAAAACACACACTCACACACAAAACGGTTGTAACAACGCCAGCTACTCCTGTATGTCAGATGCTTTGGATAACTCCACGTCACGTACGGTCCCACGAGGCCGGGGACATTTCTGATCCCTCCTCAGAAATATTTCACCAGCCCCAGTCACAGAGTTGGAGGGGTGCTTGGCAAGCCTCTCTACAGAGCGTCACCGAGGGAGAGACGCCACTCCGCTTCAGAGCTGAGAAAATGAGCTTCTGGTCAACGGATCACTTTGACAGCGCCTGACTTATTTGGGTCTCCTCTGCTGAAATGTAACGACAGGCGTATAGCACAAAGCTGTGTTCAAAGTGTTAATGTTTAATGCCACCACTGCGGGCCCGAGACACAGAGGTGCAGTCGAGGGTGTAGGCTGTGTGGAGTCGACTCACTCTCAACCGCATTTCAAAATGATTACCATTAAATATATATAAGATAGTGACATCATATCATACATATCACTCCTCTTTAGTGCACCTACCTCTGCGAACACTGCCAGTTACCCAAACACTTATTTTGGAATAGCAGCAGGTGAGGCAGTGATTAAACTTCCCTCAGTTTGTCAGACACTGAGTATATTTACATGTACACTAATAATTCAATATTAACCCTCAGCAATATTAATAATTCAGTATTAATAATAATAATAATAATAATTGTATTTGTATAGCACTTTTTAAAACACACAGTTACAAAGTGCTTCACATATAAAATACACATATACAAATGCAAGTATACAAACATACCTACATACATACATACACACAAACAAACACACGTATACATGCATATGACAGTTAAAGCACACGACCAAAATAAACAAAACTGAAGAAAAATAGAGAGAGATTTTTTCTAAAAAGGCTAACCTATAGAAATGAGTTTTCAGAAGCCGCCTAAAACAAACCACAGATTCAGCAGATCTGATGGGATGGGGAAGGCTGTTCCAAAGTTTGGGAGCTACAACCGCAACAGCACGATAACCTCTGGATTTAAAATAGGAACGGGGAACAAATAAAAGGCCTTGATCACATGATCGGAGTGGCCGACCGCTAGAACAGGGGCTCAACAACTCTGCTATATATGCAGGGGCCAGGCCATGCAAGGCCTTGTACGTAATTAGTAAAATTTTAAAATCAATTCTGTGTTTTACTGGAAGCCAAGGAAGGGAGGCAAGAATTGGAGTGATGGGAGACAGACGACTAGTTTTTGTTAACAGCCTAGCCGCATTTGAAGACAAGCTAGAGAGGACTGAGTAATGCAAGTAAAGAGGGAGTTACAGTAGTCTAAGTGAGAAAAGATTAAGGTATGCACTAGAAGTTCCGTATTTTTGGCTGATAGTATGGGTTTGATTTTTGCAATATTCCTCAACTGAAAGAAACAAGACTGAATAAGCTTAGTAATATGAGGTCCAAAGTTCAAATGTTGGTCAAAAAGAATACCAAGATTCTTAGAGGTGGTCTTGATGTTAGCGAGTGGGCCAGTAGAGTGACTGACCTCCTTAGTAAAACAATCAGGGCCGATCACAAGGACCCCAGTTTTGTCAGAATTGAGATGAAGGAAATTTTGAGACATCCAATTCGTAACAGAAGCTAGGCAGTCATGAAGGGTGGTAAGGTTATTGAGGTTATTACACACAGTTTTAGAAAAGTAAAACTGTGTGTCATCAGCATAGCAATGGTAAGAGATATCACTGGAGGAGTTTAGCAGTTGGCCCAGAGGTAGCCTATATAATGAAAACAAGATAGGTCCAAGGATCGACCCTTGTGGGACCCCACATAAGAGGGGAGCAGAGGAAGATACATAATTGTTAATGTGAACATTGAAGTGTCTGTCAGACAGGTATGAGGAAAACCATTTCAGTGCAGTACCAGAGATACCAACCCAGTTCAGTAGTCTATCCATTAAAATGGCACTAGTCCATACCCGGGGATGCGTGAGCCACAACTACATGCAGACTTGCCAAAAATGCTCATAAACAGCACAAATTTGGGAAAATGGAAAAATCAGCTTCGTCAGTCCCTGCCTATGCCAATGCTCAATGCCCATGTGCAGTTTCAGATTGATTGGCCAACCCATTGAGGAGCAAAATGGATGCAGACAGACAGACAGACGGACAGAGTTTTCCTCATTTTATAGTAGGATGATCAATGGTGTCAAAGGCCGCAGGTAAGTCAAGTAAATCTAAAATGGAAAGTTCACCATTGTCTGCATGCATAAGAATGTCATTGGTTACTTTAAGCAGTGCCGTTTCAGTACTATGTTTTTGACGGAAGCCAGATTGAAATTTATCAAAGATGTTGTGTCCCTCAACCAGTTGGAGAAGTGAGCGACAACTTTTTCGAGAATTTTGGAAATGAAGGGAAGTTTGGAAATGGGCCTGTAGTTAGATCTGTGGTATCTAAGGAGGGTTTTTTGAGGAGAGGGATGACACTAGCTAGAGAGATTGATTTACAATAGAGAGAAGACAGGGGGCAATGACTGGCAAGACCTCTTTAAAAAATGTAATAGGAATTATGTCAGCAGGGCAGGATGATGGACGCATAGGAGAAACTATATGCGAGAGATCTTGCATGGAAATAGGATTGAACTCAGACAGCAGAACAGGGCAGGTAGCTTGATCAGAGTGATAAACTCCAAGGTTGAAATTTGATCTGAGACTATTGATCTTGTCAACAAAGAAATTTAGAAACCTATCACAGTCATCAGAGGAGGTGGCTGGAAATCCAGAATGAGCAGGAGGTATTAAGGCAATACTCCAACTATTGACATTTTTATGTAAATGCCTTTATCTGATTACCTTAGTTAAGGTCATAATTGGAGAAAGCATAACATGGTTACCACAGCTAGATTTCTGCTCAATCTGTCAATTTATTGGGGGATGTAAACGACTTTGATTTCTTTCGGCTTTTTCAAATTGCGCATGTCAAGGTCTGCTGATGTTGTATTTTTTTCAATCCCGTTATCTTGAGATCGGACAATCTTGTTATCTCCAGATAACAATTTTTTGCCTAGTAAGCCTGATAGTGTTGCCAATGTGTAGAAAGACTTAAGTAGAATTGACAAAGTCAGAAAGAGAGTGTGTCCAAAGACATGCAAGTCAGGTGAACTGCCCATATGCGTGAGTGTGTTTTTGTGTAGTATGGTATATCATGTATATGATGTAGTATAGTATGTATATAATGTAGTAAACAATGTATATGAAGTATGTATATGACATAGTATAGGATGTTTACGATGTGTATATACAGTATATATATAGTATGCAGTATGTGATGTAGTGTGTATATGACATGTACTGTGTATGATGCCCTTTGAGACATGCTTGTGATAAAGGGCGATACAAATAAACAAGACTAGCCTAGACTAGATCACAATTGATCTGCGCACTTACTTAAATGAAGGTATGACACACACAGAAATTGTAACCACAGTCACTGATGTACTTAAGTCGTGATCTTGAGAAAACCATATTTGTTATCGCATGACAATGAGATAATTACGATCACCAGAAAACAGTTTGATATCTGTAAATAATTAAGTCATGATCTGGGGATAACGGGATTAAAGAACATATAAACAGCCACAGCCACTCACAGATTCCATAGCGCAATAGACAGATTTTTACATGAATCTATGTAAACTGGGTTATAAGAGAAATTGCGTTACTTCCACCTAACTTCAACCTAACTTCAATCTTCAGCTGATTACTAGCAGTACTCAGGCTATTGGTGTGCATGAAAACTGATAGAATTACACATGTGTTTGATTTGTATTGGGTGACCTCATTCAACACTTACAGTATGTCTTCCATGGCAATAATATTGCTTTGATTAAGAATTAGGCGGTGATTGGCCCAGTTCCTGAAGCGGAGTGGATTCAATGTTCAAACAAGTGAAAAGTTAACTGCGGAAATTCAACTTTTCAATGCAAAACTTGATAGTGAGTTGTTAATAAAATCATACTTCTGCTTTGAAAAAGTGTTTGCCAATCTGTAGGAGTCTGAATTCCCCTCAGACTCCTACATGTCATTGATTTGTACTTAATCTATTAAGAGCTACTGAGGTATGTCCATTTTGTGAGACTTTTTCTCCACTACATTTCAGAGGGAAATCTTGTACTTTTTCCTCCACTAAATGTATCTGACGGTTGTAGTTACTAGTTACTTTTCAGAATAAGGTTTTACATGCAAAACACACAATAAGTTCATAAAATATGTTGCATTGTTAGAGTTTAAACTCCCCAACAGTATATGGAGCAGTTAGACTGACAACATTAAAATACTTCTTACAGGTTAATGCATCAATAGTTTAACACTCTGAAAGAATGAGGACTTTTACTTTTGATACTTAAGTACATTTTACTGCTAATATTTTTACTTGAGTAAGCTTTTGAATGCAGAAATTGTACTTTTCATGAAGCATTTTCCCATTATGGTATTGCTACTTTTACTTCAGCAAAGGATTTGAGTGCTTTTCCCACTGCTGCTCCTGCTCTTGTTGAATACGCAGCAACATAGTGACACATATCACAAAGTGAAACTGTAAAATCTGAGAGTGCCTGCCACAAGTTTAAAATAATCTTGCTCATGTCAGCATATTATCAGCTGAAGAAACCAGAACAGTCACTAAATCCTGCCGATGCTGCCTTTTATGGCCTACCTGTTCACACTCAGCCTCCTTAAATGCAAACAACAACCCTCTTTTGCACGGGGCCATATACAAGACATAATGTCTGCTGTAGCCTGGCAGCCTCGATATATGCAAATACATGCAGGAATGGCTGCCACGCTTTAGCAGACATGTTATCACTCTGAAATGAGTCCAGAGATAATTGATTGACATCCACTGTGAATGCAGTTAGCTGACATTTCATCCTTAAAGGTATCCCTGCATCTGTTTGAATAATACCGTAGCGTGTGTAAATGTTAATTCATTCGCTCGGTGACTTCACTGTGATTGAACTGAAGGTCAGTGCCTGTTCACTTCCCGGCACGGAATCACAAATCAGTAGGCTGATCCGCAAGCTGTGCATGATATCAACAAAAACATGGCATTCTTCTGTGTGATACTATCCGGTCTCTGAAAAAGCTGATAGCACATTACCGACAACATTCCGCTGTGATTCAGCGTATGCCGGATCACATATTTTCCCACTTTGCTGAGGCCTTCTGTCCTGTCAGCAGTCTGCGGTTTGTTTTGTATGCAAACACAGATGATACTGGGTGGAGGTATGGGAAGTAAAAGAGGGAACAAACTCAGGGCATGTCAACAAAAGCTACACACGGAGATGAAGTTCTACTGCACAAACAGTGACACTGTGAGGCAATTGTTTGGAAAATTCCAATTTAATTCTCTTTTGAGGTGTAAAGCCCCGTAAACCCGCCTGTCTCCACTCAGTTCTCAGTCAAAAAAAAAACACACAGAAATGAAGCTTGTCTTGAATTTTGTTGAGACGGCATCAGGAACGTACAGCAGTCCATAGATATATAGACATATATATAGACATATCTCTTTTATTATGTCAAGATAAAGACTTTATCTCGTTATCACAACAAAACAAAAGTGGTTTTCTCATCATAACGAGATGATATTGTGTGACTGTGAATCAATGTAATTTCAGTAATAGACAATCACCATATCAGTGCCCGTCACCTGCGAAGGAAGCTGTCTAATCTGGCCCTTTTTAGGCATAGGTGATAATGACATAATTCACTTAGTATGGTGATGATGATGATGACAACTTTTGTTTTGCTGTGATAACGAGATAATTAAGTCGTTATCTCGACATAGCGAAAGAGAAAAAAAATGTACAGTACTGTGAAAAAGTCTTAGGTACCCTCGATTTTTATATAAATTTTGTCTTAAATCTTCGCTTTATGGATTTTTTTTTTACGTGTGCCTAAGACTTTTGCACAGTACTGTATGCATGTGTTCTGTGGACTGCCGTAGAAACGCAATCAGCTGTTCACAGCCACTGTTACCCAGGAGTTCAGGACCTCCAATATGGCACCTGAATGCCCTCTGACTGTTTAGTATTCAGTTTTCCATGGACAGAGATGTGCTATGATCAGGTTTGGTGACGTAGGTGTCTGGCCGGTAATGTTTGCTCTTCTCTACCGGAGCTGGTGAATTATGCAGGAAGAAGGGTCAGCGACGAGGGTCAGGTCAGACCTGTTCGGTCCACACACACACACACACACACACACATACACACACACACACACACACAAAGAGACACACATGAAAAGACTCGCAAGCAAGCAAGGGTACACCCACACACACATAAACTCATAAGCACACTTATATGCACACACATACACAAACTAGCACACATGCAAGCACACACACGTGCATAGACTCACAAGCGTGCTACACACACACACACACACACACACACACACACACACATACCAATGCATAATGCACACTCACACATCCACATACAAGGAGTGTGTAAAGGGACAGAAGGCAGGCTGGATGACCTCTACACTGCTTTCCGTGTGTGTGTGTGTGTGTGTGTGTGTGTGTGTGTGTGTGTGTGTGTGTGTGTGTGTGGCTGCCCTGAGGGAGGCCATGGCATTTCGCACACCAATAGGGTGATGGGGGGAGGGGGAGAGGGTAGGATGGGGGGGGGGGTGGGGGGGGGGGGGGGTGGGGGGAGGTGTGGAGCAGAATGGACAATAAGAGTCACCTTAGTGAGCACTGAAGGTCTGCTGATGCTGAAAGCCACTGGCAGGATAAAAGGTACAGGTGCTGATGCATGGGGATGCATTCCTCCTCACTGCAATGCAAAGCCAGTGTCACTATAGCAAAGCTGCACTGAATTCCAATGAAACCACTACATAAAAATGTAATGGATACAGATGTGTTGTGCCATTCAGTGTCAGTGTCATGCTTGTTGTGCGGCTTGCGATCATGCTGATTTTTATTATTATGAGTCACAGCACTGGACTCAGTGAAATGTGTTTAATCTGGAAAATAATAATATATACAAAAGCAAATTGGCTGGCACAGATGGTTGTGCAGTTGCTTCTGCCGGTAACTGCCAACTGATTAATCAATAATGTACAAAACATTGTGATTCACCATACAAAAATAATAACTAGATGGCACTCAGTAGAGCGCATCCCTCCGCCAACGCTATGCAATTGTCAACATATGCCAGTTCCACATGTCAGATTTTCACCAATAGTTTTTTTTTGTGATCAATTTGTTATTGGGTGTATATAATATG